>NW_026690277.1:21137-61771 GCF_015227805.2 Hirundo rustica | reverse complement strand
TAATCCAACTTAAAACTATATACTGTATGCTAATACATATTCATTAATATTTCTTGTAAATCTCCTCCTATTTTCTATTTGTAAAATCTATGTCACTGTACTACATAGTGCATGCTCCACTTGTTGTTAGGGGGTCTTCTTGGCTTTTTGGTGGTCTTCTTCAGATGAAGGCTCATCTTCTTCCTCGCATCCTATGAATATCCTCACTGGATACGCGTGCACTCTAAGTTTTGTCTTATACATAACTAAGCATTATGTTCCAAGAAGTAATTATTTCATGGATCAAACCACCACCCAAACTCCCTGCTTTGGAATAGTCCCAACTTTGTCCATCTCAAGGCCAGTTCTGTCTTAAGACATCCTGTATCCCATCACATCTGCAAAGGGCCCATCTCCCTACCTTGGAGTAGTCCCAGCTTTGGCCAATCCAGCTTTGAGACTCTTGCTTGTCTCAAACTGCACCCTGTATCTTATTTTTCTCATGTAGCATCTGACAAGGGGCCCATCTGCTTTGTAACATTAATCACATCTATTTTTTCCTTTACTACTTTACAACAAATATTGTTTAAACTATATATATTTCTAAAATATTGATAGAGATACAATTAGCATGAATAATTTTCATTTAGTACATCTTTATAGACTGAGATCAGCAATGTCCAATTGATATTGATCCTCAGCACATTAATTGCAGTCTAAATAGATATGACAATCAAGACCCCCCATGGCTGATGATAAATCAGACTTTGTCCCCACCCCCTCCCCACCATTCCCGCCATCCAACCCCTGGCACTCCTCTGGGTCAGGAACAGTGTGGCCAGCAGGAGCAGGGCAGTGATTCTTCAGCTGTGTTCGGCACTGGTTGGGCAGCACCTTGAGTGCTGTGTCCAGTTCTGGGCCCCCCAATTTAGGAAGCACAGGGAGGGGCTGGAGTGTGTCCAGAGAAGGACAACAAGGCTGGTGAGGGGTCTGGAACACAAGTCCTGTGAGGAGTGGCTGAGGGAGCTGGGGTTGTTTATCCTAGAGAAGAAGAGGCTCAGGGGACACAAGGCAGTGTCAGGACACAGGCTGGAGTTGATGATGTCCAAGGTCTTTTCCAACCTGACTGATTCTGTGATTCTCTGAAACCACCCTTGCAGCAGTTGCAGGATGAGCCCTGGGCCTCCTCTTCAGAAGCTCCAGCAGCCCAGGTCCCTCAGCTTCTCCTCACAGCCCCAAAGCCCATCCTGTCAGTCCTGCAGAGCCTCTGCAGCTCCTCCTCCTTGCCCAGAACAGGGAGCCCCACAGCCAGACACAGCAGCCCAGATGTGCCCCCCTGGCCTGTGGTGCCTCTGGCAAGGGAGCAGCACGAGGCACTGCAGGAGCCTGCAGACAATTCCTGAAGCACTTGAAGGATGATCCTGCTCCGTAAGGGATGTTCCCATGGTGCTGGGAACTAAGGAACTGAAATGGGGAGTGGGGCCAGAGAGGAAAGGACAACCAGGGATGGGCTGTTTGCAGGGGAGGGAACAGGGATGGGCAATAGGAAGGAATTTGTAGTGGGAGGAGTAAAGAAAGCCAAGGTGAAGCAAAGGAAATGCTGAGGGCAGTTTGGGGGTGGCTGCCAGGCAGCCCTGGCTCTGAACAACAACATCTGCTGTGGCACAGGAAACTCACAGCTCATGGGAACAAACATTCTGGCTGACTTCAGAGGCCACCACAAACCTGAGTGGTTTCCCTGCTGTCCCCCAGCCCTTCCTGGCCCCAGGGGCTGATGGCATTTGTGCTCCCTCAGGTTCATCTCCCCACACCAACACCATGGGGGTGCTCATGCCTGCTCTGGGCAGTGCAAACAGGGGCTCCTGAGCCAGTGCTGCCGTGTCTGTGCCTGCAAGGATGCGGCACCTGTGTGAGCTGGGGGAGAGGCCAGGGCTGCAGAGGGGGGATGTTGTTGGCAGGTGCATGAGGACGCTCTGGGACGCTGCCCTGGGGTGTCCAGCGCAGTGGGGATGGATCAGCCCCTGCTCTGCTGCTCCTTCCCATCTCCCCCAGGGACCTTGCAGAGCCCCAGCCATGCTGTTTGCCCCCAGCCTGCCCACGGCCACCCTGGGGCTGCTCACGGGGCTTTTCTCTGCTGAGCATTGGCCTGGGCGTGTTCTGGAGAGAGCCTGGGCAAGGAGCCTGGAGCCCCCAGGCCCTGCCCTGAGGCATCAGCGCTGCCCCAGCAGTGCCCATGGCCTGTCCCTGCTGCAGCCCCGGCACTGCCACCCCCAGCACTGTGCCCGGCCCCGAGAGCACTCAGGCCCTACAGCAACACCAGGGCCAGGAGGGCAGCGGGGCAGGGGCACGGGAGCAGCACTGGCAACACCAAGTGCTGCTGCTCCTGGGCACAGCTGCTGTGCCAGCACTGATCTGCCCCCAGCTCTGCACACAGACATTGCTGCAGCAGCTGCAGAGAAGGGAACAAAAGGGAGATCTCTGCAGAAAACTTGGCTGGGAGATCCTTTAGTTTGTTTAAAGCCACCAAGGGTGCAGGCCCTTATTGACACAGTCTGTGGCCACAGGGAAGGTGGAGTGAAACAAAATGAGAAATGGCACCGTGACATGTCATTGTGGAGATTAATTAAGAAAAAGAAAGAAAAAGAACCTCCAAAATGAAACCAACAAGAAGTATCAAATATAACTTTTATTACAAGTGATTTTCAGAAATTGGCCAGCAGTTTAATGTTTCCAAAACCATCCAATCATCAGTCTCCACACTGCAGCCTTGAGCTCCTGGTTCCTCAGGCTGTAGATGAGGGGGTTCAGGGCTGGAGGCACCACTGAGTACAGAACTGACAGGGCCAGATCCAGGGATGGGGAGGAGATGGAGGGGGGCTTAAGGTAGGCAAACATGCCTGTGCTGACAAATAGAGAGACAACAGCCAGATGAGGGAGGCAGGTGGAAAAGGCTTTGTGCCGTCCCTGCCCAGAGGGGATCCTCAGCACAGCCCTGAAGATCTGCACATAGGAGAAAACAATGAACACAAAGCAACACAATGCTAAAGAAATGGAAAATACAAGAAGCCCAAGTTCCCTGAGATAGGATTTGGAGCAGGAGAGCTTGAGGATGTGTGGGATTTCACAGAAGAACTGGCCCAGGACATTGCCATGGCACAGGGGCAAGGAAAATGTATTGGCCGTGTGCAGCAGTGAATAGAGAAAGGCACTGGCCCAGGCAGCTGCTGCCATGTGGGCACAAGCTCTGCTGCCCAGGAGGGTCCCGTAGTGCAGGGGTTTGCAGATGGACACGTAGCGGTCATAGCACATGATGGTCAGGAGGGAAAACTCTGCTGACATGAAAAAGACAAAAACAAAGAGTTGCAGTGCACATCCTGTGTAGGAGATGGTCCTGGTGTCCCAGAGGGAATTGTGCATGGCTTTGGGGACAGTGGTGAGGATGGAGCCCAGGTCGGTGAGGGCCAGGTTGAGCAGGAAGAAGAACATGGGCGTGTGCAGGAGGTGGCCGCAGGCTACGGCGCTGATGATGAGGCCGTTGCCCAGGAGGGCAGCCAGGGAGATGCCCAGGAAGAGGCAGAAGTGCAGGAGCTGCAGCTGCCGCGTGTCTGCCAATGCCAGCAGGAGGAAGTGGCTGATGGAGCTGCTGTTGGACATTTGCTGTTCCTGGCCATGGGGACCTGTTCATGGATAAAGGACAGTGACAAGTCAGCAGAGGCTGCTTTGAGCCAAACCTGGGCCATTCCCTGTAGACTGCCCTGCTGTGACTCACCCACCCTTGTTCCTGCTCTGGGAAAACCTTCACCCAGGTCCCTGCCTGAGCTCCAGTTGTGCTGTCTGAGTGTGCCAGGAGCAGCCAGGCCTGTGCGTGGGGGCTCTCCAGGAGCCATCCCTGCTCTGCTCCCCTGGGTTTGTGGCCATGTGGCAGAGGGACAAGGCTGGATATTCAGGATTTGTCAGTGGAATCACTCCTAATGCAGACAGGCTTGTTCCCATCTGCACTCCTAAAGGGCATGGAGAGCAGGAAGGAATTTTAGCCATTATTTTCCTGCCCAGACTTCATTCCTCGTTCTCTGAGGTCAGAATTCCCCAGCATTTCTGCTGCACTCACAGTTTGCCACTGAGAGATGATGTGGATTCCCTGTGGCTTAGGGAAGGTGAGGAGCTGGATGGGCTTGTTCCCAACTGCCCTGGGTTTGCACCTTTGGCTGCAATCAGAGCACAATCACACTCCTGTGTCACCCTGGGATAAACCAGACCCTGCCCAGAGCAGAGGGATCCCTGAATGTCTCAGCCTCTCCAAAGGTCTCTGGGCAAGGGCTCAGCACCCCCTTCTGCCAAGGACACTCACAGCTCCCTTGGCAAACCCAACAGCATTTCCTCAGCTCTGGCATCTCTGCACTTCCCCGTGGGACATTCAGGGAAATCCAAGGAGCTCTGGCACAGATTTGCAGCCAGGAGGGCAGCTCAGAGCTTGGAAGGACACAGCAAGGAGATCCCTGGGTGTGCCCATGATGGGATCTCAGGGAGGGGGCTCAGCTCATTCCCCTTTCCCATGGATGCTTTGCCCACAGCCCCACAGGTGACAGGCAAGCTTGGACACCCCATTCCCATGGACACAGCTGCCTGGCAGCAATCCCAAGGGCAGTGCCTGACTCAGCTGCTGCAAATGCCAGAGCCTCCCTGAGAGCACCAGGTGACAGTGACAAGATCAGGGGAGGGCAGAAACAAGAGAAGATGTTGTGGTGCTGTGCCTGGGAGGGCAGGGCAGAGACAGCCGGGCACTCAGGACAGTGTTCCCGTAGCCAGCTGTGCACAGCACCTCCCACACACCAACAGTGCCCTCCTGCCCCCAGCACTGCTCTGTTCAGCCCCCTCTCCTTCCCTGAGCATCTCCCTGTGCCTGGACATTTCCCTGCTGAGAGGAGCCTTGTCCCTGCCAGCGCTCACAGAGCCCATCCCACCCTCTGTGCCCTGGGCCCGGCCCTACAGAAACCTGCCTGTCTGCAGGGCCCTGCCTGGGGCAGGCTCTGTCTGCAGGGGGCAAGGGCAGCTCAGGAGAGCCCTGCTGGGCCCTGCAAAGGTGATGCTGGAGCTGTCCAGGGCTGAGGAGTGGCTGAAGGCCCTTTAGGAGCCTCCCAGCAGAGAGACTGACCACCCAAAGTTACAGTTCTGGAGTCTCTGTAAATGTTGAAACATTACTTTGATGATCCTGTGTGTCCCTTTCAACTCAGAATGTTCTGTGATACTGTGATTTCAATTCCTGTTCTTCTTTCATCCTCCTGTTGCCTATTAACAAAAGAGAAAAAAAATGCCTTGTAACAGTTTTAGAACAGAAAAGTTAAGACCAGATGTTTATTGGAAGCTTCCAGTTATCCCAGTGGGGTGGGGCACACCCAGTCCCCGATTTCAACAATCTATTAAGATTGATTAATTAGGATATTTAACAGGAACATCCAATAAGAGATTCAGTTGCCCCAGTTACACACCCCTGGGTCAACTCATTGGAGTAGGTCCAAGGGCTTCTTTGCCACACTTTTTTTAATGACTGCTCACACTGGTTAAAAACTAAAATGTTCTTCATGTAGGTCCTATTCCTGAAAATATGATTATACAGTATTTTAGGAATGTATTTAGAAGGTCAGCTTATTGTTCTAAAATTTAATAGAAAGGGAGTAATGTACTAGAGTTAATTAAGGATTATAGTTTTATACCTATATAATAGTAGTTAACAGATCTATGAATATATGAAAAATGTATAAAAAGCAAAAATCTTTTTGTCATCATCCCAACTTTCGAACCCTTCTCCAAGCACGAAAAAGAAACACTCTCAGGAAATCTCCTGATCTCTACAGCAATCCCAGGCTTACCTTCTTTTGGCAAGTGTCCTCTGGAGCAGTGCCCAGGCTGGTCTGGAGCTGGGAGCAGCCCTGCCCCACACAGCACCTCTCAGAAGCAGCACCTGCCCTGCTCAGGGCGGCTCCTTCCCCCCACAGCTTCTCCCCAGCGCTGGCAGCAGCTCCCTGGGCCGGCTGAGAGCTGTCCCCGGCAGGCAGCAGAGTCCCTGGCCCAGCACAGTGCCCTGGGCTGCAGCACCCTGCTCTGCAGGACAGCCCTGGGCACCCCTGGCTGCTCTCCACAAGAGATAATCAGAGAATGTACTCACAGAGTCTGTAGGCATTGGGATGTTGCAGCTTTAGGAGATCACTGCAGGAGCTGCAGCTGCCTTGTCCTGCAGCCAGAGGTTCCTGTGTCAAGGGCTGGGAGTGATTCTCCCACAGTCACTTCTCAGCTCCTTCCCAGCCCTGAGTGATTGAAGCTCTCTGTGCCTGTGTGCTGTGCCCGGGGTGGCTGCAGGCAGTGCCCCAGCCCTGCTGGGCTGTGCTCAGGAGCTGCTCCTGGGCAGAGCTGTCTCTCTGCAGCGCTGCCCTTGCCAGGAGCTGCCTCTGTGCCAGGAGCCCGGCCCAGCTCAGCAGCACAGACACAGCACAAGGACTTTAATGACCCTCTCGGGCTTTGTGCTCAGGCCCTGAACATCAGTCCCTGAGAGGGAGCTGAAGAAACCTCTCAAGAATTCCAAGTCAGAATCCAACTCCAAAGGTTCTTGAAGTTTTAATGGGTCCCACTGAGGGACAGAACAGAGAAAGTGTCCCCAGGCCCCAGGCAGAGCAGAGAACTGGAGGCAGTGATGACAGGTGGGGACAAAGAGAAGCCAAGTCTTGGTGTCCTGGGGCACAGCAGCCTCTGTGCCACCAAGGGCTGTGAGGAGACACCTTGTCCTGAGGCCCTGGGGCCTCCTGGCACAGCCCCAGCAAGGCTGGGCACTGTCAGCCCCTTGTGCTGCCCTCAGCATCCCCCTCACATCCCAGTGGCCTCAAGGATCTGCTGGAAGGAGTCCCTGGGGAGCCTTGGTCAGCAATGGCCCTGGGGGGCTCCTGAATGCTCCCAGGGACTGCAGGTTCTTCAAAGGACTTTGGGTTTTGCTTTTGCCTTGGAGTCTCTGAGTATTTTGTGAAATTATAGCCTCCAATTATCTGTTTTAATGAGTCCCTTGAGAGGCTTTGTCAGTAGTAACACTCAGTGAGGGTCATTAATGCCTCAAGGTACTTCAGTAGTTTTAAGGTACTTGGTGTTTTCCCTTTTAAAACTGACTCTATGAGAGATTTGTTCAATCATGGCCCCAGTTATCTACATTAATGAGTCCCTTGGGATTCTTGGTCAGTATAAAGACTCAGTGGGGCTCATTAATACTTCAGGATACTCAAGGTTTTTTAAGGAACTTATTTTTGACACTGAGTCTGAGAGGTTTGTGCAATCACGGCCTCCAAGCATCTGCTTTAACAAGTCCCTAGAGATTCTTAGGCTGTAACAACACTCAGTGGGGCTCATTAATGCTTCAAGGTATTCAGGATTAATTTAAGTACCTTTTTTTTGCCACTGAGTGTCCGAGAGGTTTTGTGCAATTCTGACCTCCAACTCTCCTCCCACGAGTCCATGAGGAGCCTGTGTCTGGGATGGACCTTAGTGGGGCCCATTACTGCTTGGAGACACTTTGGGTTTTTCCTCTGACTTTGACTCCTGGAAAGGTTTGTGCAATCTCCTCTCAGGCCCTGAGGTTCAAGGCTTAGCACCAAAAGCATCATGGGGCTCATTTAGAGAAAGCAATTCCTGACAAACCATGGCTGTGCCTTGATTTCCCTCTGGTCTTGTGCAGTTCATTAGAAAGTCTTTTTTCCTAGAATTATGGGGAAATACTTCAAAAAGCTCCTAAGAAATATGCATTCCTATTTTAAAGGGTGATTTTTTCTCTTTAGAGAGGAGGTGAGTACAGAATTCAGTGACTGATACTGATCCAGGGTCCCTCCTAAGGAGATCTGGCCTGGTCAGAGAAGCTGTGCCTTGAGGTCTGACCCAGTGTAGACAACCATGTTCCACATTCCCCAATGCCCTCCTGTCTCATTTCACTCACCTGGGACCTGCTTTGCTCAGAGAACTGGCTGCAGACAATTAAAAGAGGGGTTTTTCTTCTTTTCTTTTAGCAATCTAAAACTCCTGAGTTTCCCCAGTGAAAACAGAAACTCTTCTCAAGTGTGTGCCAAGCCCAAGGTGCCAACAAGACCCTTCCAGCCCTGCCCTGGGCCAGGAGAGAGGGTGGATCATCATCCCAGCCTGCCCTGGGCCATTGCAAGGGGCTGTGGCCATGGACACTGCACTCACCCCACTGCTGGCTTTGGATCCCTCATCCCTTCAAGTTCCCTTGGAAAGCACCCCAAGGACCCATTTCTGCAGCCAGGTTCCATGGCCAGGGGGATGTGGGGGGCTGCAGGTGGTCAATGCCCCATCCCTGGAAACATTCAAGTCCAGCTGGGACAGGGCTCTGAACAACCTGATCTGGTGAAAGATGTCCCTGCTCATCCCAGGCCTGGACAAGAGGCCTGAGTGAGGCCTGAACAGCAGGCCCTGAGCCAAAGGTGACCTCTGCATCAACCTTCCAACCAAAGGTTATCTTTGCATCTGCTCATGAGTGAAATATGCATGGTCATTAGCACTGTGATAGATGTATCCACTCATTAGTGAGACATGTATTGACCTTTCTGTGTTTAGAAGCCGGTCAAGGCCATGAAATCTGACATCTGGCCTTGTCTGGGGCTGGATGGTCAAAGTCACCTCCCTTGGTTCCTCCTTGGGCCCTGGCCAGGCTTTGGGAGGGACCCAAGAGGAGGATGAAACCAGATGTTCCTGCACTAGAAGTGCTGTCAGTTTGTTTATTCAGCACTATCAGAGCTGGGCCCTCTCACAGCCAGGTTGGAGCCTCACCTGTGGCTGGAGGCACCTGCAGGAATTCCCAGTGTCCGGGAGTGGCTCTCCAGTCCTTGGCTGGGACAGCTTCCCCCAGCTGATGTGTGGATGTGGGTGATGGGAAAGTCTGAGGGGAACTGGTGATGGATCTTTCTCAATCCCTGCAGGCAATCTTTGGTAGTGATGGTTGGGTGCATTGCTGAGCTGCTCCTTTTGTGCTCCTTTGCTGCTTTGAACTGTAGTAAATGACACTGATTCCTTCAGGTGGTGTTGGTGTCTTTGGTGCTGACCCTGCCCACTGGTAAATTAAAACTGGTGAAGTCTGGCCAGATCACCACAAAATGTCACTTTTTAAATGTAAATAAGGAATCAGTCCTAACCAAAATTCCTGGATGGGAAGCCCTTCCCTAGAGCTCGCTGGCTCTGGAGTGGGCTGAGGTTGGAGCACTGTGTGAGGAATGGAGGAGTCAGATAAAAGAGGCTGAACTGCTGAATGTGTTCAAATACATCCAAAAATTGCATATGGAAAAAGGAAAAGAACTTTGGGTTTGGGAAGATGAGGATGGATTTTGTTAACAGCACATTGGAAACAGCACCACAGAAGGAAGAATTGGTTTTGGAATGCTCCCACATGGAGTGAGGGAAGGAAGGTTTAAATCTTGAGCTCAGGTTTCTTTGTGCAAGTGAAATATAGTATTATAATTATTATTAATAGTAGCTATTTTAAAATATACAGTGATCTTATTTTTAAAATTTAATTTTAAGTCAATAATGTGAAAGAATGCTGAAAATACTAATTTGTTAGTTTTGGCTACTCTCTAACACTAAATACCAGACAGAAAAGAACTGGCCAATACCCAAATATCAGTGGTAAACTTTGCAAATTGTAGAATAGGAATAAAGGAGGAAGGGATGAAATTGGTTATTTTTATAGGGTTTGCTGATACTGTGATGCAGAATGCTTTGTCTGTTCCAGTGAAAAATACAGTGATTAAGGCTGCTGGGTTTTTCATGTACCTGACTATCCACAAGCTGCAGGATTGATTGAACAGGTTAAGGGGGTTAAAAGAGCAGTTGAAAAAATGAGGAGATGGGAACCTGTCCTGATGGAGAAGCCATCGCCCCATTGTGCTTCATACCCTTAACAATGGGCCCACTGGGGAAATGGAAACTCTCTGGGTGTGCACAGCTGCACCCAGTTTGCAAATACAACCATGGACAGCGAGACTTGGACTTCCTGGGAAATTGTTCTGGGTGTGATGGCTCCTGACAGGGCCATCCCAGAGGCTGCAGGGCTGGACCTTCATGCACTTAGAATTAATTAGGATAAATAAGAAGCAAATGAGAGTTAGCAATACAGGAACAGGAATTCTGATTCCTCCAGGACACTTTGGTTTGATCACTGCTTGTGCAGCTTGGCCTTGAAAAGTGTTCATATCATGGGAGGAGGAATTGATGCAAATTATCAAGGATATGTTAATCTGCTAAACAATATAGAAAAAGATTAGATTATTCAACCACATGACTGGGTAGCACGAATATTGATATTGTCAGTTTTAAAAACAATTGTGAAAGAAAGAGATCCACCTCCAATCAGCACTGTTTGTAGAGACAGAGGGTTTGGATCCAGTAGTCCTAATAATGGAACCAGAGTGTGGGTGCAGAGGCCAAATGGCCCTCCTGAGCCAGCTGAGGGAACAACTCTGGGGAAAGACAGCACTGTTTGAATTCTGAAACCTGGGCAGGCACAATGGAAATATGTCCCTTCATATTCCCATTGTGTGTTCTATGCCAGAACGAGTCAGTGTTGTGGGATATTGTTTTACAGATCCTGCCAAACCAAATCTCCCTGTTTGCCCCAACAGCCCCTTTGGAAAATGCTCTGACTCACGGGGCTCCATGTGAAGGCTGATGTGACACTGTGTGACTTCCACACCAATTCCAGCCAGTAGCCTGGGTGCCTGCCAGGGACTGGGACCTGGAACCTCTCCAGCCAAAGGGGAAAGGACCTCACCAAGCCTTGTTACTCACAGACAACACGGGAAAGCTGAACAGCAAAGGACCTTGGGGGCAATATTCTGGAATTGAAAAGGCACCAGCTCCATGGACAACAGAATTATTGTTCCTAATACTAATGAGATTGAGGAAAAAGAATGAGCAACCTTGTCACTGAAGTACTGCTTATATCTGTAACTTATATCTTGTTAGTCAGCCAGAATCTTTTTTTGCCAGAAACACCTCAAGTTTCAACGAGGGATTAGTCATGAAAATATTTATGAGAATGTAAAGATCAAAGTAGCCAAAATACTCAATGTGACTAATTGTTGGGTATGTTCTCAACTAATGTTGGGAGGAATGGGGTTCCCTTGGAGGGCTCACCCTAGGGATTGCCCAGAACTCTGTCAATGGGCTCTGACTCATGAGGGAGCCAGTGCAGGGAGAGTTATAGAAAACTGTGCTGTGGAACACAGGAATAAAATTAGCAGCTTTACAGGATTCACCAGGATTTCCCTTCAGGAGAAAAGAAACCCTGTTACAGTTAGAGGCCACAATGTGGAAGGATTTCTGTGCTTTACCATCACTCACAATGTCCATAGAACTCGGGGTGCTGGAGCTGGTCAGTGTCAGTGTGACACCAGTCCCAGCTGCAGGGCCACTGTGAAACTCCTCTGGCCCAAAGGCACTGGGGACACAACAGCAGCACAGGGAGGAGCCCTGGATCCATCAGCAACACACAGCGGGAAATAGGAAATCAGACGTTTGAGCAAGAATAAGATGCATACAGAATCTAGCAAATATTAACCACAAGTTTATGACACAGGATGAAATTTGTCAAGAAATAGGGAATAAAACTTGCAGAAATGAAGGACAGATCGTGCTAAAACAAGTGAGGAAGTTGCTGAAATGGCTGAAAAGAGACTGTGCATGCCTAGAGGAGAAAGGTGAAAAGGGCACGGCGATGAAGATGTCCAGCCTTCATCAGGGGACCACTGAGGGAGATGCTGAGCCTTCCTCAGTGCCACCACCACAGCGCTGCACCTGCACCTCAGCTATGCGAATGATAGTAATGAGTTCTAAGAAATAGTTTACATAATCCCACATTTCCTAAGGAAAACTATGAATCTGCATAAAGTGTAACCATATATTGTAATATGCTGTGTGCCTGTGTGTGCACTGTTTGGAGGAGATATCCCCACATACCCGGCATGCTGAATAAAGCAAATCCCCACTTCTTGGACTTTGTCTTGGCAGTGTCTCTTGGCCCGGTTTGGGACAATTCATTTCCATGGGGTTCTGTCAAGTCCCAGTGGAACCTTGGTGCCATATTGTTCCATAGCCTCACAATGCTCTCCTGGCTTCCATGGGGTCCCTCTGTGACTCACTGCAGCCTTGGTTCCATGAGGGTCTCTTGGGTTCCATGATGCACAAGCCTTTTCCACATCTGAGCCTTGCTTCCAGGAGTTCCATCGACTGACAGTGGCCGTCTGCATTCCATGAGGCCCAGCTGGATCACAGCAGAGCCTTGCTTTCATCAGGCTCCGATACCTGTTCTGCCAACTGACAGGTGATTTAAAGAACACAGAAACCCATGGAAAGAATGATCTTATTCTACTGTGAGTATTAAGGCAACACAAAAGTAAAATTATATACATTCAGTAAAACTATGTACTTGGCTTTAGCAACAAGCAAAAAGAAGCAAGTTAATGCACCTAATCATTATTACAGGAGAGAAAGGATAGCGATTGAGAAAGATCCATCACCAGCTACCTAAATACTCCACCATCATCCAGAGGCCGCAGTAGCTGGGGAGCCCTATTTCACCGCCAGGACTTAGAGAACCCTTCCAAGCAAATGGGAAAATCCTACATGGTGCATCCACCCATAGATGAGGCTTCTGAATTTGCACTAAAACTAGGTCCAGCTTTTATAGGCCCAAATCAGCAAGTCAAAGTGACTTGATTATATTTTTAGCGCATAAACTCCTGGATTTCATGGCCCTTTTCCTGACTAGGAGGGGCCAGGACTATACCAGATCCCAGTCCTTGGCTTGGAGGATTTCCCCTAAAATATCCTGCAAGAGTATATTCGTACCCGTTGGGAAATGTCCCTAAAATGATTAATTTCTTGCAGATAACTACACAAGATTATGTGAAAGTTTCTAAAGCATCCGTTTTGATGTTAAACAGCTGGCATAAGCATCTTGGTCATCTATTTTTAGCTAAATAAAACTGATGGTGTTAGGCACATAATACCCAGGGCTCGTCTTGTAGGTCAGCTCAGGCTGAGGCCACTCAGGTCTAAGCACATCAGGAGCTGAAGTGACCACAACTGGGAATGGCAAAAACACCCACTGGGACTGGCCCAGAGGTACCGGGACTCCCTGGCATGGATCACCTCAGGAGACAGTATTTCAGGGAGCCCAAAGGACTTTTGGGAGAGCTGCTGTGGAGACAGAGGGAATTCCACAGCTGAATCCCTTGCCTGGGCTCCCAGAGGACTTTTCTGCTGTGGGGCTGCTGAGGCTGGAGGAACAGCAGGTACCGATGGCCACCCCAAAACAGGGCCCCGTTGGCAACAGGGCACCGACCGGGACTGCGGGACCCCATCCCTGGGATGAGTCAGGAACTGGAGAGCTGGGAGTACTCAGCCAGAGCCTCTGAGCCTCCAACAGCCCCACATGGGCAGAGCGTGAGCCCAGTGGGGAGTGGCCACTGACAGGAGTGTGGGGGCCTGAACCAAGTCCCAGCCCCACTGAGAGCGGCTGTGCCAGACACCCTGGAACTCCAGGACCAGCTGGAGTCCGAGGCAGCCAAGTGGTGTCACAATCGACATTCCTTTCTTCCCCCTCACAAAGGACATTGGGAAGCTGGGGAAGTGGGAATGAAAGGAGTAGGGATGGTGGAAGCTGTGGAACAGCACTAACACACGGAATCCAAACTCCTCTGAGGAAGGAGGGCATAAATCCCTGGTGTCCAGCATCCTGCCTAGGAAATTTGTTCCTAGTTACCAACATAAAACCATCCTCCAATTCTCTGGATTGTGTCCTGACCCACTAAAACATTTCCACTAGATTAAACCTCTGAAGTGGAACTGATGGAGGAAACCTGAACCCTGAGCCAAGCCAGGGTCAGTGCCCAGGAGCATCCCCTGGCACTGTGTAACACCCTGGCACTGTGTAACACCGGCTGCAGGAACTGGGAATGCAAACAGGACAAACTTGAGCATCTCCCACCATCAGATACCTCAGAGGTTACACAGCAACACAGCCATGACTCTCCCAAACTGGATTTAGGAATTGCACCCCTAATGCAGCCATTAGATCCAGATCTCCCCAGATCCCTTTGGCACTCCTGCTTTTGGTGTCTCTCTGCCTCCTCTCTCTGCCCAAAGGAGGCTCCTCTCTCCCCTCTCCTGCCCTAACAAGAGAGTCACACAAATAAAGATGTGGGATTGCCAGGTGCTGAGGGGTTGTAGAAGGAGCCTTCTCCAGGTCTGGCCTGTTTCCAAAACCCACACTTGCTCCTGCAGCAAGGAACCTCCTTGTTCACCCTCTCCAAGGGTGTCAAGCTCAGGAAGGGATTCCTGACACCCTGTCCAGCTGGGAGAGCTCCTGTGTCTCCAGATCAGGGGACAAAACCAAACACAGGAACCCTGGGGGGCACTGGCATTGTGACATGGGGACATCTGTGTTTATTTCCCACTGACAAACAAAAATGTGGAATGGTGCCAGAGCTTGTTTTGATCTACATCAAACTTTGACAAACGTCCCTCCTCCTGACAGTGACTCATCTGCAGCTGCTCTGGGAGATCTCCTGGCCAGAGTCCAGTAAGAGAAGATTTCACTGGTGCTGAGGTGCTCGAGGGGGGCCATTTCAATGCTCTGCTGAAGTCCAAGGACACTGTGTTTCCCCAAGGAACAACGTTCTTTTCTGGCACTCACTGCCCCATGAGGGACATTATTCAGTTGCTGCTGTTGGGTGAGTTATGGCCACAGGGAGAGGGAGGAGGAGATGATCCCACCCATGGCTTCTGCTGGGTCCAGACATTTGGTGGGATAAGCTGAGACAGAGCTTCAGCATCTCTCCCAAAATCACAGAATGGCTTGGCTTGGAAGAGACCTTGGAGTTCATCTCTTTCCACCCCCTGCCAAGGGCAGGGACACCTTCCACTATCCCAGGCTACTCCAAGACCCATCCAACCTGGCCTTGGACACTTCCAGGGATCCAGGGGCAGCCACAACTTCTCTGAGCAAGCTCTGATCTCTGCCCAGGTGAGCAGGGACAGGACCGGAGAGAACAGCTGGAGCTGGGCCAGGGCAGGGCTGGGCTGGAGATCAGCAAGAGCTTCTTCCTCCAGATGGGGCTGGGGCACTGACCAGGCTCCCCAGGGAATGGTCACAGCAGCGAGGCTGCCGCAGCTCCAGGAGCCTTTGGACACTGCTCCCAGGAATGCCCAGGCTGCCACTGTTGGGCTGTCTGTGCAGGGCCAGGGCCTGGACTCCATGATCCCGCTGCCTCCCTCCCAGCTCAGCCCCTTCTGCAGTTCTCACCCTTGGGCTCAGCCTTTGTGTCTCCTCCAGGTGCTGGCAGAGCTCTTGGGGCCGGGGCAGGAGCGGGACAGCCCCAGCGTTCCCCTCTCTGTGACACCACGGTGGTGACAGCTCCAACGTTCCCTGCCTGGAGACGCTCCAAGGGAAGCGTTCAGAGCCACACCCAGACAGCAAAACTGACCGGGCACTGAGCACCCCCGGCCTGGGCTGATGTGCATTGCTGTGCACACAGCTCGGGGAAGGTCCCCCTGGCCACCTCC
Organism: Hirundo rustica; assembly: GCF_015227805.2. Taxonomy (NCBI): domain Eukaryota; kingdom Metazoa; phylum Chordata; class Aves; order Passeriformes; family Hirundinidae; genus Hirundo; species Hirundo rustica. The sequence continues at coordinate 46,186 of NW_026690277.1, read as the reverse complement.
ACAGTGCCACAGGCAAGAGTCAGAGAGAGGTACAGAGCTCTGCCCAGAGCTGACAGGGGGAGTTAATTAAAAAAAAAAAAACAAAACAAAAAAAAAAAAAAACATCAAACAAAAAACCCCATACAAAACCAAATATTCCCACCACCACAAAAAAGAACCAGAACAAAAAACCAACCAACCAAACAAACAAATAAAAAAAAAAAAAGGAAAATACCCCACAAAACCCCACAAAACCTAAAATAAAAGAGGCATCCTCCAAATCAACAAAACCAATCTAAACAAAAGAACAGGAAAATAAACCAAACCAACCAAAACAAACAAACAAACAAAAAAAACCCAAAAGAAAAACAAACAAGAAAAAGAGAAGTTCCTCCCAGCAGAGCTGTTCCATCCCTCAGTTCTCACACTTGCAGGCACACAAGACATGGGCTGCAAAAAATGAGGACTCATTGGGCACATTTGCAGGAAAACCAGGTTTAGGACAGGCTTTCAGCAGAACTGTTCTCAGGTGAGCAAAAAAGGCCCTTTTGGCAGCCGCGGGGCCATTGGAAATGCAGACCCCCAGCCCACAGGGGAGAAAAGGGCTCTGAAATCTCCTACTCTCACACGTAAACCCTGTTCTCAGGCTACAGCACCAGGAAGGTCTTTGTGTGCCAAGGCTTTGCTGCAGCCAAGGAAAGCTCCTGGCTCAGGGTCACCTTTCCTGCTCAGCCAGAGCCCGAGTGACCCAGCAGCAGCAGAGAATGGCAGCATTGGCACGGGCTGGCACAGGAGGGGGAGATTTCCCCCTCGAGAGAGAGAGGCTCATATTCCAGTGGTTGCATTCAGGCAGCTCCAGATGCCTCAGCTTTGGTTGCACAGCAGCTGGAAATGCAAGTGCAGGAGCTCTGTTCATGCCCAGCCACAGCAGGTGACAGCAAGGACAGGGTCCTGGCAGCATGACATTTGCAGAGAGAGCCTTCAGCAAACACTGGGAACTGGAACTTGATGCAGAAAATACCCTGAGGGTCTCTGCAGGGAGGCAAAAGGTACAAAGTTCCGGTTCATGCCTGGCTAGGCAGCACCAAAATGGTTCCTTTTCATGGCATGGTTCCATTGCCGAGTGCTCTCTGAGCCCCAGAGGAGAGCCCAGGGGGCCAAGGAACTGAGAGCGGGGACTGTGCAGGAGCCGGGCACAGCGAGAGAGCCTGGGCTGAAGGTCAGCCCTGGGGTAGGCACGGACTGGGAGGGGGCAGAGCCCGGGGGGTCCCGCAGAGCCTCCCTGCTCCAAAGCCCCGCCTGCGCCAGCGGGGCAGCTGCTGGGAGCCGTGTGCCAGGGCCGGGCCGCAGGTGGTGTTCCAAGTGCCTCCAGGGGAGCAGCTTTTTGTCCCGATCCAGGGGCATTCCCACGGGGTTGGGGTCCCTGGGAAGGTGCTCGAGGACAGGGTGGAAGTGGTTGGTTTGTGGTTTTGTGTTCTGGATTATCTTTTGTGGTGGGTGATGGCTGGTTGAGATTTTAGTGTTTCCTGGGGAGGATGGTGGGAATGTTTTTTCTGTGAGCTGCCCCCATGTGTTTGAAGCCCTATGGGTGCGGGGAGCGCTGGCACAGCCCCGGCACGGGCGGGGCGGCCCCGGGCGGGCTGTGGGAGCCGGGAGCGGCCGCCCGGGCCCGGAGCCGCTGCCTTGGGCCGGGAGCCCCCTGGGCAGAGCTCTGTGCTCGGGGCCGAGGCCCGGTCGGCCCGGGGAGCGCTCGGTGCCTGTGGGCCCTCGGCACAGGCGGCTCCGTGTGGCCGGGCTCCGAGGGGAGCGGCCCGGGCCGGCCGTGGCCGTGCGGGGCCTGGCGGGGCTCGGGGGCCGGGCCGGGCCGGGCAAAGGCTGAGGGAGAGCGGGGGAAGCGTTGGCACAGAGGCCCCGGGCTCCCCGTGCCCCCCTGGCCACGCAGCCGGGCTCGGGGGCCGCCTCGCTCAGAGCCAGCCCCGGCTGCGGGGGTCCCCGGGGGGCCCTGGGGAGGGGGCGGCGGGGGCTGACGGAGCTCTGTGCCCGGGGCTGGGCGCGGCTGCCGAGGGAGCGCAGGATGCAGGGTCCCCCCGTGCTGGGGCTGGCTCTGGCCGGCTCAGGGGCTGCATTGTCAGCCCAGAGGCACCTGGGGATCGCCCGGTACCAGCAGGGCTGGGAGGGAAACCCGGGAATGGGGGGAGCAGAAATGAACAGTAGGGGAGCTGGGGGTGTTCCAGAAGCCTGGAGATGTTGGGAGTGTGGACAAGCGGGACCCATGGATACCCCAGGCCCCTGAAAGAGGGACCCCAGACAGTTCTGACCCCTGGGACGCCTGTGATGCCAAAGTGGTGATCCCAGAGAAGAGGAACCTCCTGGATTCCCTGGAGGCACAGCAGCCCAGAGAGGGGGAACAGCAATACAAACTTGATTCGCAGCAACCCAGACGGGGGTCCTCTAGGACCCCAAAGTGGAGGGACCAGAGAGGGAAGACTCATGGCTGGGTGTTTTTGTTGAATCTTGGTATATTGTGTATTTTGGTGGATTGAATCTTGGTGTTTTGGAGGTTTCTATGGGCACCAGATGCCTCATGATGTCTAGAGATGGACTTGGGCAGGAGGGACCCCCTAACCCAATATGTCCATACATTTTATTTTTCCCCAAACCAGGATTCCACATTCCAAAACCTTGGCCAGATGGAGGAGAAGGCTGTGAGGAAGAGGAAGATGCCACAGAACAGCCAGGCAGGTGAGGAGGAAGTCAGTGCCCTTTTCCCCCTCTCTCCTGCTCCATCTCCCAGCCCAGCATGGACCCCTGTCTGCAGGACAACCCCGCTGCCGACGCCGTCCTGCCAGGGATGTGTTGGGAGAATCTCCTTCCCCTTCCCTGTGGCATGGAGGCAAATCCCATCCCCTCCTTGTCCTTCCTCCCCCAGACAAGGAGCTGAGGATGGAGACCAGGGAGAACAAATCCCCACTGCAGAACCTCATGGAACAGGTTTTGAGCAGCTCCACGGTGCAGGAATCCAAAAGGGAGGAGGGACAGGGACAGGCCGGCACGGCCCCGCAGCCCCTGAGCTCCAGCAGCAGCAGCGGGAGCCTTGGCGGCCTGGCCCAGGGGCCCTGGCAGGGACAAGGCCGCAGTGGGGCAGGTGCTGTCCTGGCCGGCCCTGGCAGCCACAGCCCCAGCCAGCCCTGCCTGGAGCTCGGCAGTACAGGGGCACTGCCCAGCCCTTCACCCGCCCCACACCCTCTGTGGCCAGCAGCAGCCCAGACACAGAGCCTGCAGCCACGGGCACATCCAGCTGCTCCTCAAGGTGCCAAGCAGAGCACACAGACGCACCCAGCACAAGAGGAGCCACATTCAGCTGCTGCTGAGTCGCCACAGCGGGGCTGTCCCTGTGCTCCTGCAGGCCTGCACAGCTCCCTCTTTCCTGGCACAAAATCCCCTCGGGCAGCTTCCCTGGAGCCCTCTGGGGCTGCTACCCGGAATCTCAGTTCATTTTTGAAGGCTGGAAAAGATCCCAGGTGATGCTTGGAAGGCATCTCAGGAAGATCCTGGAAGATGCAGGTTTGCTGCAAAAGCAAAAATGGATCAAAGTCAGCTTCCCTGGAGCAATCTGGGCCTTCTTTACATTTTTGTCATCCTGAAACTGGAGGTCAAGACACCACGACATTCCAGGTCAGGCTTTTCAGGAAAGGGAGGCCTGGGGGTGAGGTGCCCCCAGGCTGGCTGGAAATGGGGGTCCGGGGGTGCCCGGGCTGACGGGAACAGGGGATGCAGGGGCTGGGAGAGGAGGATACCCAGGAAAGGGGGTGCAGGGGGTGTCGGTGCAGGATAAGGGGGTGCAGGGGGTCCTGGAGCTGTGGAAGGAGATGCTGGGGGGTCACAGTGCCCAGGAATGGGGATTCCAGGAGGTGCCATAGGGGCTCCCCAAATCCCCTCCCAGGGGGGAGCAGGAGCTGTGTCAGGAGCTGTGGGGAGAGAAAAGGGGGTGAGCCCGGCATGGGGGGACATGGGGGAGTCCCGAGCACTTGGGACACGACCCCCAGGGACCCTCCCTCACTTTCTCCCGCAGCAGAGGCCGAGCCCCAGCCCAGGCAGACGAAGCCCAACATGAAGCCCCCGAGCCCCGGCAGCATCTTGGGGGGGCGTCTGGCAGCAGCTCCAGGGGTGGGAGGGGCAGGATCTGGGAAAGGGCAGTGGCTGCTGGGAAGGGACCGGGATGGACTGGGACAGGCTGGGATAGACTGGGACACTGGCATACACCGGGATACACCTGGCCCAGGACTGGCATGCACTGGGAGCAGGATCAGAGCACACTGGGAGCCAGCAGGACCAGAACTGGGGAACAGGGATCATCATGGGACCAACTGGGATATGCTGGGATTAGACTGAGAGTGACTGGGATCATACTGGTGGAAACTGGAACCTTACTGGGCCAAGTTGATGTCACTGGTTATGATTATGAGTATGCTGACAGTAACTGGGATATACCGGGAGGGTCTGTAATCATACTGGGGGTTACTGGGAACACACTGAGAGCAACCGGGAGTGACTGGGTGTGCTGGCTTGATAGCAAAACCATCGAGAGACTCCAAGTCAGAAAAACAATTTAATAGGAGAGGAAAAAAAAAGGTGAAATGTATCCAAATCAGAAAAACAATTTAATAGGAGTGAAAAAAAAAGTTATATGAAATGAAATGAAATGAAATGAAATGAAATGAAATGAAATGAAATGAAATGAACCAAAACAAATGCAATAGTACAAAAGATCACTGACAGAGTCAGAATACAATCTGATTCCCTGTGGTGGTGGTAGCAGTCCAGATGAAGAGGTCTGGTTGAAGCAGTGATCCCCTAGAAAGGTCTGGTAGCTCTTGTCCTCTGGGAATCCAGTGGGTAAGGCTGCCTGTGCTTTCCCAAATTCCAGATTGTATCCAGGTGGGAATGCTTGGCTCCTCCCCCTGGGCAGAGCATCTCACAATGGGCTGATATCATTTTATCAGTCTTGCAATGGGTCCTTGATTGCCCATTAAACAGAGATAGCTCCTGGAGGGAGTTATCTATGAGTCATGCATCAGGGCATTGATGGGCCATGAACAGAAGATAGTCTGGAGGAAGGGGACAAGTGAAACACTGCCCAACCTAGTTTCAACAGCTCATGTAGATGGTGATAGAATACATACTTTGGGCACATCTTACACTGTAACCTAGGACAAGATAGAAATAATATATCCTTACCTGCTAAAAATCATTCTAATTTCTGTATCTACAATTTTGTTAAGATTGTCAGGTACAACTTTTCATATTTAGCGTCAGTCAGTTATATCCCACCAGTTAATCAAGTCTAATTATAAAACCTATCACTAATTGTTAGCCCAGCTTATTAGAAAAAACCTAACCCTAGTAAAGCAATTAATAAAGCATGAAGACTTGAACAAAATTGTAAAACAAATTCAAGACAACAGACAAAATACTGTAGTAACTGTCCAACATCATACAAAAGAAATGAGAGTTCTACAAAACGTAAAGCAAGACACAAGCCACAACTCTTGTTGGATGCACTCCTTAGATTGTCACCAAATGCAACTAGAGTCTTAAACACCCTATGTCCCCCCATCATTATTTTGCTGATATTATTTAGTATAAATTTAGTAATGTCTATTGTAGTACTCATATAGAACTAGAGGATGTGAAAGTGAGTAGCAATTTTAACCTCATTATCTAAAACACCTAGGATAATGTTAAAAGAGAATTATTAAGATAGTGAGTTAAACCTAGAGCGAAGCCCCAGTAGTAGTAAAAGAATTTACTAGATCTATAGAAAAGGGAGGGCATGAGACAGAGGCTTGAAAATTAGTGCTAATCTTTATAGTAAACTTAAGAGCATATACTGTATTTTAGAATGTATTGTACATTTTAGAAGGCCTTTAGTGAATATCGAGTGCTGTGCCTGTTTACATATTTTAAAGCAGTACAAACATCCAGGACCCCTCAGTGATAACAAGAAAGACTAACCTAAACATAACAAGATAACAAAGCAAAAAATGCAAAGAAAGAGAAAAACACAGACTCACTAGAAACTGATGTCTTGCCTTGAAAAAATGCCAAAAGGACCAAAGCATGCACAAGAAAAATAAAGGTGAAGAGTTCACTGAGGAAGACTCCATTTCTTTCATCTTCTAGAGACCCTCGGAGACCACCATGATGAACTAAGCATGCCCAAGAGGATGTACCAAGAGGAGTTAATTACCATACAAAGTGAGGATGAGGGAGGCCAGAGAATAAATATGTATAAGGCAGATTGTGCAATGCCATGCATATGTAAGACCTCAAAGAATAATAAGAGAGGCAAGCTCTCTAGTGTTCATGCATGTCTTTAGTGAAGTTAATCCCCATGCACCTCAATGTCAATTAAAAATACATACTACTCTAACAACTGTTGTTATAAAGTTCTTTTCTGCCTTGTTTCAGGGGAGATATTTGGAGTTTGCAGGGCTCCAAAGCCGAGCTGCAGATGCCCCTCGGGGGGACATTGGGGGGTCCTTGGGGGGTGTTTTTGGGGGTCCCAGTGGTGGTGGTGGCAGAGCCGTGGCAGGGGGCGGGCGGATGTGGGTGCCCACACAGGGGGGTTGGGCTTCCCCGGCCGGGCCCTCCAAGCTCTGCCAGTGCCATGTGGAGACCGCACGGGACTGGTGGGGGGCAGTGACACCAGGTTTGGGGAGCCTCAGGAAAGCTGCAGTTTCCCTAAGCAGAACCCCTGAGAGAGGAGACCCCCAGAACCCCAAAGCAGGGACCCCAAGAGTGGAGGACACCTGGGATTGCTGGGACCCCAGCGAGGGGTGCTAGGGCTGGAGGGGCAGGATGATGGGTGATTTATTAATATATGGATATTGATCTAATATCAATACCCAACTGTGACGGACAAAAGACTCTCTAACAGGTTAGAGTTAGAAAGTGTAGGTTTAATGCAATGCTGGGCAGCTGCGTGGGATTGCTCCCTAATATGCACTGCAAAGTTACAAGTGATTACAGACTCTATTTATTTACATAAGTGTTGAATACCCCAAATACTAATACATATTCATAACACTAATGCCTGGCATCCTCTGCTTCATATTATAATTAGATAAAAGGCCATTAAGCATGCGTAGTTTGTTCTTTGAATTAGGTCAGTGGTCTCTTTTATGGGGAGGGGTCATAAAAAGAGGAAGCAAGGAGAGTCTTCCTCATTCTAAACTTTCAACCTTTTCAATGGATAACAAGACAAATAGAACCTGGTAGAACTCCAGTTTCCTGTTTCCGTGACTGTTGAATGGGTTTCTGGATGTTAGAAGATTTACAGTTGTCTGTGTTCTTAGGTCTATTTACCAGTTTCTTCTGCTTCTCATTATAAACACAGCTAAACAAATACAAAAATGACAAACAATTAGTTATTTAGATCTGGGATTGTTATTTTAGATCCACTTCCTTTCAACTAACCATTGACTCCTAATTATTTCCAGCACAGCCTATCTATCTATCTACTTTAACTAATTCAGGCAAAGCTTATCTGTAGCTAAAACCTTAACTTTTCTAAAATCCTTAATTCCTTTGAAGTTCATATCTCACTGAAAAGGGGTTCAGTGGTCCTGGTGCCCGAAGAGGCTGCTCCCAGTATCAGCATAGTTGCCCCCACCCTGTGTGCTTTCAGTTTTGTCAGCACTCCAAGTATGAGCCCAGTCACTGCCAGTCATTCCCCATTATGATGCAGTTTGCCCCAGCATGGTCCCAGTTGCTCCCAGTTGCTCCCACTTTCCTCCCGTGTGTTCCCGGTTCTCCCAGTTGCCCCTAGTATAGTCCCAGTCACTCCACAGATGATCCCAGTCCCTCCCTGCATGCTCCCAGTCCTGCCCAGTCACCCACAATGTAGACCAGTCACTCCAAACTTCTCACAGTAGTTTCCCAGTGTGGTCCCACTTCTCCCAGTGTGCTAGTTTGAAAACAAACCAACTGGAGATCCAAGTAAAAACTGTTCCATGACCCATTTCTCATAACTCCAGGGTGATATCTTTTGTTAATGGCCCAGCTGTTAAAACCAAATGGGGCAGTGTTCTTTATCTCTTCCATGACCCATCCTCCCTCCAGGGAGATATCTTCTGTTAATGGGCCATTGAGTCTCACTGCATGACTGATAAAATTACATCATCCCATTGTGAGATGCTCCACCCAGAGGGAGGAGCCAAGCAATCCCACCTGGATATAATCTGAGATTTAAACAGCAGGAGCAGCCTGGTTTCTACTGGATTCCCAGAGGAAGACCAGACCCATCTACACCACCACTGGACCTTCAGAGGAAAACTACACCCTTCTACAGGAGCACTGCTTCTACAAAACCACACCTGTCACTCCAGGAGGACTGCAGCCACAATTTGATTGGACTGCTAGCAACACCCTGGATAACTGGGTGTCAGGTTGGATTCTGACTCTGTCAGCATTTTTTTATTTTGCTACTGCATTTTTAGTTTAATTTTTAATTTTTTAGGTTAGGCTGCGAGGAAGATGCTCCAGGACAGCCAGGCAGGTGAGGAGGAAGTCAGTGCCCCTTTCCCCCTCTCTCCTGCTCCATCTCCCAGCCCAGCATGGCCCCTGGCTGCAGGACAACCCCGCTGCCGACGCTGTCCTGCCGGGCATGCACTGGGAGGATCTCCTTCCCCTTCTCTCAGGCATGGAGGCAAATCCCATCCTGTCCTTGTCCTTCCTCCCCCAGACAAGAAGCTGAGGTTGGAGACCAGGGAGGACAAATCCCAAGGGCAGAACCTTGTGGAAGAGGCCATTTTGAGTGGCTCCACTGTGCAGGAATCCAATGGGAAGGAAAAGCCCCAGAGATCCTGCAAGAGGAGGGCTTCCAAACCCATCCCAGGGTTCTTGGAGAAGGGAAGACCCAGCCTGTGCCGGGAAGATGGACAGAGCTTCAGCCAGAGCTCCCACCTGATCCAGAACCAGATGATCCAAACTGGGGATTGGCCCTATAAGTGTGGGGAATGTGGGAAGGGCTTCAAGCACAACTCCACCCTTGTGACCCACCGGTGCATCCACACCGGGGAGAGGCTCTACGAGTGTGCAGAATGCAGGAAGAACTTCAGCCAGAAATCCCTCTTGATCCGTCACCTGAGGATCCACAGCACAGAAGGGCCCTACAAGTGTGAGCAATGTGGGAAGAGCTTCAGCCAGCGATCCCACCTGATCTGCCACCAGAGGATCCACACCGGGGATAGGCCCTGCAAGTGTGAGGAATGTGGGATGAGCTTCAGCCAGATCTCCAGCCTGATCATACACCAGAGGATCCACACTGGGGAGAGGCCCTATAAGTGTGGGGAATGTGGGAAGGGCTTCAGGCAGAGCTCTGGCCTGATCCGCCACCAGAGGATCCACACCAGGGAACGGCCCTACAAGTGTGAGCAATGTGGGAAGAGCTTCAGCCAGAACTTCCACCTGATCTGCCACCAGAGGATCCACACTGGGGAGAGGCCCTACAAGTGTGGGGAATGCGGGAAGGGCTTCAGCCAGAGCTCCATCCTGATCCGCCACCAGAGGATCCACACCAGAGAACGGCCCTACCAGTGTGAGCAATGTGGGAAGAGCTTCAGCCGATACTCCCACTTGATCCACCACCAGAATATCCATGCTGAGAAAAGGCCCTACAAGTGTGGGGAATGCAAGAAGGGCTTCAACCAGAAGTTCCATCTGGCCATCCATCAAAAGATCCACACTGGGGAGAGACCTGACAAGTGTCCCAAGGTTCCAGAGAAGCTCCAGTCTCCTCCTGCCCCAGCAGATCCACACAAAGAAGAGGCCGTTCTGCTGCCACAAATGCAGGAAGGGCTTCAAACACAACTCCAGCCTCATCATTCACCAGTGTATCCACACTGGGGAAATGCCCTACAAGTGTGCGGAATGCAGGAAGGGCTTTCACCAGAGCACCCAACTGGTCATCCACCAAATGATCCACACCGGGGAGAGGCCCAAGAAGTGTGGGGAATATGGGATGAGCTTCAGCATAAGGTCCCACCTGATCCACCACCTGAGGATCCAAACCAGAGAATGGCCCTACACATGTCCCGCTTGTGGGAAGAGCTTGTCCAGGAGCTCTCACTTGAGCAGACACCAACGGAGACACTGGTAAGGGAAGGCCTAAGAGTGCCTCAGCTGCAGGAAGAGCTTTGTGCAGTGCTCCAACTTAGTCCTGCTTCAGACGACCCACATTGGGCAGAGAACTGGTGAGCCACATTCCCAGCGATCTGCATTGGGAAGACACTGGGCTGGTGGTCCTCTTGTTTGGTTGTCCCTAATATTCTTTTGATTCATCTTCATCCCTCTAAAGCAGACAAAACTGGGGATAAAAGTCAACAAATTCATCAAAGGTATCTAAAGCCTCATGTTTTACTAGTGTTTCAGTGTTGGTGTCCAGGGCATTCCTTTGGTTGCCCTGGAGGGTCAGAAACCTGGGCAGGGGGGTCTGGGACCCCAGCCCAGAGCTCAGAGAGACACTGGCTTTGATCTCAGTCCATGGGAAAAAACTTCCTTCACTGCAGGAAGCATTGCAGGCCACAAGAGTGTGAAATATAGTAGTTTAGTATATCACAGGGTGAAAAAACAGTAATATTAGGTTTCTAGCATTGAAGTGAATGGGGGCAAGATGGAGAATTTGGGGCGTTGTCTCCTTCTTCTTCATCCTTCTTGCCTCACTCCATTTCAGCAGTGACGTGGCACAAAGTAGTTAGTGAGGATTGGGTCAGAGTAAAGATGACCTTTTTAGTATTAGTGATAGACATTGGCAAGTAATAGTAAATAAAGAATATGTAGCAATTAGTATAAAAGATAAGGACAGCCCCAGTTCGGGGGGAGACGTGAGAAGTCCAGCCGCGGCAAACACCTTGTGGGACACTGAGAAATTGTAAGATAAGAAAGAATAGACGAAGTATGCAACCTTGAAAAATCTAAACCTGAAGACTCCGTCTCTTCCTTCGGTTTGGCACAGCACTGTGCAGAGGGCAAAGGACTCTAAAACCATCTGAATGCTGGGGTAAGCCCCCGACATTTCAGGGCAATCCAGGACTCAGGGAGGTATTGGAGAGGATTTGAGGGTTTGACTATATTTGGTGTGGTGGTCTTCATTTCTTGGTGCTCAAAGAGATGAGAGGGTTTGATCTGTCACCTCAAAAGCACTCAATGCTAAAATTACTCAATCTCACCACAAAATTACTTGATTGCACACCCCGTGAGGGAGGGATGGGGCTGGAAGGGGATTGGGTGAAGTGGGATGCAAATCAGGAGGAGTGAGGTGGGCTTTAGGTGGGACAGGATGGGTGGGATGTGGTTTGGGAGGTGTGAAATTGGGGAAATAGGGCTTGGTAGAGGGGGTCTTGATGTCCAGGAGGGGTGGGATGGGTTGGGGTTGAGACTAGGGAGGTGGGGTTGTGTCTGGAATGAGACAGCCCAAGGCTGGGAATGACCAAGGGACGGGGAGCTGGTTCCTGAGTGAGTTTTTGGATATTCCACATTCCTGAAGAAATTTTAGGGTATCCCACATTTCTGAGGTGGTCTTGGGCCACTCCCCAACTCTTGGGTGGTTTCCTGAGAGCGCTCCATGGAGCTCCATTTCCAGGGGAGGTTGCCTTGGGCATGAGCTCAGAGCTGCAGCCAAAGTCCATTGCCTCGGTGCTGGAGAGCAGAGAAATGATGAATGGCCCCAGACATCTCCAGTGTGTGTTTGGGGGCCAGGGCAAGTTCTGCGTAGGTGGGGTGGTCACTGCCCCAGCTCCAGCCACTGCAGCCTCTGGTCCAGCTCCACAGTGGCTGCCAAGCCCCTGGCACCCCAAAAACCCCACCTGTGAGAGGGACCAGAGCAGGTGAGGCTGTGACACGGCTGTGACACTGACACGTCCCACGGCCCCAGAGCTCACAGCAGCTGAGATGGTGCTGGATCCAAGGGTGACTGTAGATTTCTCTCTCCCTCTCTCTCTTCTCCTGACTTCCTCTTCTTAATATCTGGAGAACTGGAAGTTGGACAGGTTAGAGTTTGCTCAGTCAGTGCGTTCTGAAGTGATTTACTGTAATTCCATGTTGCTTTAAGATTTCCCAAATACCTCATTCTCTCAAGTTTGCAACTAAAAGTTTGTTCTCCACCCTCCTGAGAAGTTTGTTGCTTTCTCCCATGTGCTGCCCGAGGGGATTGAGGTACCTCAAGTCCCTTTCCAACACTGGCCGAGGGAGCTTGGGGCACAGCAGCAGGAACTGCAGGGCTGAGCAAGGCCTGGGTTTTGGCTGGAGGAAGCAGAAAGGCCAAGCCCTGAGCCCAGGCCTGGCACAGCAGGGCCTGTCCCTCACGGGTGCCTCGGGGCTGTTTGTGGGGCAGTGGGATGGGAGGGGCAGCAAGGACAAATGTCATCAAACTGCAACCCCTGCCAGCCTCCTCAGGGAGGGGCCAGGGAGGACCAAAGTGCAGCCCCTGAAAGGAAAGTTCCTTCTGTGGGGCCTCCAGAGGCGCTGCCAGAGCCCAGGGGACAAAGGCCTGGGTGCCTGTGGCCCTGCCAGCCCTGCCCAGCCCTTGGCCATCTGTCCTGCAGGCTGTGCCCCCTGTGCGTGCTGCTCCTGTGCCCTGGCCGGCTGCACACGCCCCTCTCGCTGTCCCCCCCAGCATTTCTCAGCCCAGCATTTCTGTGCCCTCCCTGGGCTCCCTGCACCCAGCGCTGCCGGCTCCTGGCACACAGAGCCAGGGCAGGAGCCCAGGCTCACACTGGGACACCTCGTGCACCAAAATTCCACCCTGGCAGGGTGTCCTAGGGTAACTTTATGATGCTTGTATCCCCAATCGTCTGTTCTGTTTGTGCTGTATATTGAGTCCTGTGCCTTTAAGACTGGTTCTAAGAGCAAGGAGAAGCGCAGAGTTTGTTTTGAGAAAACTGCCTGACTCCTCCACATTCTTCTGCAGACGGGTGTTCAGCGGAGGCTTGGAGAGACTGCAGGACAGAGGTTTGTTTGTTTGTTTGTTTGTTTGTTTTTCTTTTAGTTAGTTTCAGCTAGCTAGGGCAGAGAAGTTCCCTGGACTGTATTTTTTTCCTTTTTTCTTGGAACTGTGTAAACCTGCTCTGGACTGAAAACCCAGGGGAGCACTGGGGGCTGCACCTGTGGCCCACCGGGGCCTGGACCTCGGCATTTTCCAGCAGCGCCGGAGGGACTGGGACTGATGAGAGACTGAGAGAGAGCTGAGCTCCACCCACGGCAAGAACTTTCTCAATTTGCCATCTCACTCCAGAACGAGAGCTTTTATTGTTTCATATTATTCATTCTTTATACTTGTATGAATTTCGTTTGTTTAGTAAAATAGTTTTTTCCACTTTTCTCCAAAGAGGTTTTTTTCCGGACCGGTTGGAGGGAGGGGCCACTTGGATTTGCTTCCCAGAGGGATCCTATTCAGGGGTTTTCTCCCAAATTCGTCCCTAAACCAGGACAGAGGTTGAAATAAGAGAACATAAAAACCTGGATTATTTGGAATATAGAAGAAATCGAAAATCAGTTTTATTAAAAAGGATGAATCAATATGATTAAAAAGAGAAATGGGGGAAATGGTAATAAATGAAAATGATTCATGCTAGATGTAATCAAATCACTATTTTAAATACATATATATAGTTCAAAAAATATTTGTTGTAAAGTAGTAAAGGAAAAAGTAGATGTGATTAGTGTTACAAAGCAGATGGGCCCCTTGGCAGATGCTACATGAGAAAAATAAGATACAGGATGCAGTTTGAGATAAGCAAGAGTTTCAATGCTGGATTGGCCAAAGCTGGGACTACTCCAAGGTCGGGAGATGGGCCCTTTGCAGATGTGATGGGATACAGGATGTCTTAAGATAGAACTGGCCTTGAGATGGACAAAGTTGGGACTATTCCAAGGTAGGGAGTTTGGGTGGTGGTTTGAACCATGAAAAAATTACTTTTTGGAACAAAATGCTTAGTTATGTATAACACAAAACTTAGAGCACATGCGCAGCCAGTAAGGTTATTCATAGGACAAGAGGAAGATGATGAGCCTTAATCTGAAGAAGACCACCAAAAAGCCAAGAAGACCCCCTAACAACAAGTGGAGCATGAGCTATGTAGTATAGTGACGTAGATTTTAAGAATTGAAAATAGGAGATTTACGGGAAATATTAATGAATATGTATTAGCATACAGTATATAAGTTTAAGTTGGATTACTTTGTTTTGTACGTGAGGTAGGGTGAGAAGCCCGCCCTCCGTACCCCAGTTGGTTTTGCTTATGCTTTATCTGAACAGTACTTATCTTTAATTAATCACTGCCAAATTTTTGTATATGCTTGATTATAAAATGCTACTTAAATAAAATTGCATTGCTGCTAAATTTAACTTTGTTGCTTATTAAATTAGATATATAGAGCTTCATTTAAAACCCTTCCTTACTTTCTTCCTTCTTTCCTTCTCTCTCTCTTTCTTTCTTTTTTTCTTTCTTGGAAGCATGTGCCTGTACCCTCCCTAAATCAGTGCCACTCCACCTCAGCCCTGCACAGCACAGCACCTTAAACTCAGCCTTCCCAATTTCACGGCAACTTCCCACAAAACACTTCCATTTCCAAAATTTCTAAAAGCAGCAGCAGCCTTCAAAAACTGCTTCTTGCTTTCCGTCTCTCTACTCCCCTACTCCAAGAGCCCAAAACACCCCATCCTCCCACTGCAATCCCTACCCCTCCCAACTTTCACAAACCCCCTCACACTACAATCCCCACACTGCACCATCCCATCCCATCCCGGCAGGAAATCCCTCCCCTCCAGTGCAGCCCTGGACACTTTCAGCCATTCCAGGGCAGCTGCAGTTTTTCCTCCCACTCTGTGCCAGGGCCCCACCGCCCTCCCAGGGAACAAGTCCATCCCCACATCCCAGCTCACCCTGGCCCCAAGCAGCATCCAGCCATGGCCTGTGTCCTGGAGCTGCAGGCCCTTGGCAAGAGTCTCTCCCAGCCAGCAATTCCTGCTCTTCCCTGCTCTGGGGCAGCAGCTGCAAGTTGATTTGCTCCCTGGGCCACTGGCCCAGCCCCAAGCCAGGGCCGGGACCTTTCCCCAGAGCTCTGCCGGCACTGGCTCGCTTCGGCCGCAGCCCAGCAGACGGAGCTCAGAGCTCCCCGGGGGCTGCGCCTCCTGCCCAGGGACAGCAGCAGGGGCAGCTGAGACTTCTGCCCCGGGGCCAGCAGGGAATGCACCCCAGGGAACGGCTGGGGCTGGGCCAGGCCAGCTGCGGGCTGGAGACCAGCAAAAGCTTCTTCCCCTACAGGGGGCTTGACCACTCACCAGGCTCCCCAGGGAATGGTCACAGCTGCGAGGCTGCCGCAGCTCCAGGAGCCTTTGGACACCGCTCCCGGGAATGCCCAGGCTGCCACTGTTGGGCTGTCTGTGCAGGGCCAGGGCCTGGACTCCATGATCCCGCTGCCTCCCTCCCAGCTCAGCCCCTTCTGCAGTTCTCACCCTTGGGCTCAGCCTTTGTGTCTCCTCCAGGTGCTGGCAGAGCTCTTGGGGCCGGGGCAGGAGCGGGACAGCCCCAGCGTTCCCCTCTCTGTGACACCACGGTGGTGACAGCTCCAACGTTCCCTGCCTGGAGACGCTCCAAGGGAAGCGTCCAGAGCCACACCCAGACAGCAAAACTGACCGGGCACTGAGCACCCCCGGCCTGGGCTGATGTGCATTGCTGTGCACACAGCTCGGGGAAGGTCCCCCTGGCCACCTCCACAGTGCCACAGGCAAGTGTCACATAGAGTTACAGAGCTCTGCCCAGGGCTTCCAGGGGGAGTTAATTTAAAAACAAAACAAAAGCAAAAAACAACAGACAGACCGCATACCAAAACAAAAAAAACCTCCACCCGCAATAAAAAAACAACAAAACCTAAAACTCCCCAAAAAAGTTCCCCCCAAAAACAACAAAATCCCAAAACAAAGAACAAAACCCCCAAAGAAACAATCTGCAAGTAAAAAACAATCAAGAAAATGAGAATTTCCCCACAGCAGAGCTGTTCCATCCCTCAGTTCTCACACCTGTATGCATGCAAGACCTGGGGCTGCAAATAATTAGGATTCATTGGGGACAATTGCAGGAAAAGCAGGTTCAGGCCAGGCAACAGCAGAACTGTTCTCAGCTGAGCAAAAAAGGCCCCTTTGGCAGCTGCAGGGCCATTGGAAATGCAGACCCTCAGCCCACAGAGGAGAAAAGGGCTCTGAATTCCCCTCCTCTGACACATAAACCATGTGGAATGGGGCCATGGGTGACACATGAACATGGGGATGTTGTGGAACCAAGGGGATCATTGTGGCACTCCTGGGAGCCATGGAACCAAGGGGCCTGTGTGACACTGCAGGGCCTCATGGAAACAAGAGGCCATTGTGAACCTGCAGGGCTGTAACACCCCAGAACTCTTAAATGCTGGGGGTAACCAAAAGTTCCTTTACGTGCATTTGGTGAACGGGAGAAACACCAAACAGATATTCTCTACATGGACAAATGCAAAGAATATTCTTGGTTGGAAGGGACCCACAAGTCCAGCTCTTAAGTGAATGGGCCACACAGGGATTGAACCCCCAACCTCGGTGATACTAGCACCATGCTCTAACCAACTGAGCCAGGAGGTCACAATGACACAAGATTATACTAGCAAAATACAGACAACAAAGGAACATTGTCAAAGGGTTTCATGCAACATAAAAATCTGCATAAAACTCTTATCACAGCATTATCTTCATTAACTTAGCCAATTTAATCTAAAAAACTTGAACCCTTAAGATGTTAAGTTACCCAAAAATATTCCAGGAATGTAGAAGAAGTAGAGAACAAGAGAAAAGAGATCTCTAGGAACACACACATATAGGTACCAGCTGCTCGGGTTCCAGTGTTTCTCACAGAAAAACCCCAAAAAAAGGCAGGATCCAGACCATGGGCTGACCTCAACCTCCAACTTTTAACTCCCTGGGCTTTCATGGGCCCGCCCCTTGGGGGGGACTTCAGCTGGTTGCTCAATCAGAGTCAGGGTTAACACCATCTGCAGTGTGATTGACTGACAGTCCGGCCAATCAGTGCTGGGTTAGCACAGCCCCCCCCCCCCCCTGCTGTGTGATTGACAGCTCTGAAGGGCTGGGACTGGGGGCGGGGCTCTGTCCCACCACAAACCAAGGCCTGACCCGCCCTTGACCCCACACGGGCATTCCAAACATCCCAAGGTGTCCCGGGACATCGATCTCATCCAGCCTCTGACAGCAACCACAGTGACACTACAGAACCTCATGGAACCATGGGTCAGCTCTGACAATGCAGGCCCAAGGACTCCATGGTGACACTACAGAACCTCATAGAACCATGGATCACTTGTGACAATGCAGGTCCAAGGACTTCATGGTGACACTACAGAACCTCATGGAACCAAGGAGCCATTGTGACACTGTGGTGCCTCATGGAATCAAGGAGATCATTGTGAAACTCAGGGGCCCCAAGGAACCAAGGGTCTGTGGTGACCTGGTGGAGCCTCTAGTGTCACGGAGGAGCCACTGTGACACAGCAAGGGCAGATGGAGCCGAGGGGCCATTGTGACACTCCAGAAGCAAAAAGGGAACATTGTGACACTCCAGGGCCTCATGGAACCAAGGGTACCATTGTGACACTGTGGGGTCCCAGGAAACCAAGGGAACATGGAACAGGTCTGGCTGGGCCTCCTGGGGACCACCTGACAGGTCTGGCTGACCTTTGCATGTCGAAGGCTGCTTCTCATCTGTCCCTGGAGCACTGAGGCTCTGGGCTTTCCTTCCTATAGGGGGGAACTGTCCTTCTTCTCCAGGGGCCTATGGCTAAAATTGGGATTCCTCCTCCAAATTTCCTTCTATGCAAAGATTGTTCCCAGGTGAAATCTGCCAGGAGAGACAGATCTGGCTGCCCTGGCCACCCAGGCCCACCTCTCATCTGCATTTGAGACACTGGGACCATGTGCTTTTCTTTCTTATGGGAAAAACCTCCATCTCGACCAGGTGCCCATAGCCATAATTGGGAATCTGCCCCCACAATTCCCTATATCCAAGGACAGCTCCCAGACAAAAGCTGCCAGGACTGACAAGTCTGGCTGGCCTTGGCTTCCTGTGGGCTGGCACTCATGTGCCTTTGAAACACTGGGGCTCAGTGATTTCCTTCCTAATGAAGAGAACTCTTCTTCCTGTCCAGGCACCCATGGCCAAAATTGCAATTCCACCTCCAAAATGCCCCAAGTCCAAGGATAGCCCCTAGATGAAAGGTGCGAGGAAAGACAGGTCTGGCTGGCTTGGCCTAAGGGTTGCTACTTCTCATCTTCTTCCAAACTACTTGGACTTTGTGCTTTTCTTTCCTATAGGAAAAAAAAAATCCACCTTGACCAGGTGCCCATGTTCAAAATTGGGATTCCACCACCAAAATTCTGTCCATTCAAGGATTGCTTCCAAGTGAAAGCTGCTAGGACAGACAGGTCTGGAGGTCTGGCTGCCCTTGGCCTCTTGGGGGCTGCTTCTGACCTGCTTTCCAAACCCTGGGGCTCAGTGCTTTCCTTCCAATGGAAAAGAAGCATCCCTCTTATCTACACAGAAGTGGCTGAAATTGGGATTCCACCTCCAAAACTCCCTATATATCCAAGTGTTGCTTTTAGTCAAAAGCTACCGGGACAGAGAGGTCTGGCTGGCCTAGGCCTCTGATGGCAGCCTTTCATCTGGCCCTGAAACACAGGTGTTCCATGCTTCCCTTCCTATGGAAATGAACCATCCTTTTCCTCTGGATGTCCTCTGGATGTCCACGTCTGAAACTCGGATTCCACCTCTAAAATTCTGTATATCCAAGGGTTGCTCCCAGGCAAAATCTGGTTGGCCTTGGCCTCGGCCTCCGGTGACTGCCCCTGCCACACTGGGGCTTGGTTCCTTCCTTCCTATGGAGATCACTGTGCCACTGTGGGGACCTCATGAAACCAAGGGATCCTTGCAGCACCACTGCACCCTGTGAAAACCACGGAGCTCTGGTGACAAAGTGGGGGTTCATGGACCCAAGAGATCATTATGACTCTGTGGGGCCTTATGGAACCATTCAGACCCTTCAGGGCCTCCTGTAACCATGGGAACATTATGACACCTCAGGGCCTCATGGAAGCGAGGGACCATTGGGACACTGTGGGGCCCCATGGACAGAGGGAACATGGAACAGGTCTGGCTGGCTTGGCCTCCCAGGGGCCACCTGACAGGTCTGGCTGATCTTGGAATGTAAAGGGCTGCCTCTCATCAGCTCCTGGAGCACTGGGGTTCTGTGTTTTCCTTGCTATGGAAAAGAACCGTCCATCTTTTCAGATGCCCATTGCCAAAATTGGTACTCTCCCTAAAAAATTTCCTGTATGCAAGGGTCTCTCCAAGAAAAAAAACAGCCATATCTGGCTGGCCTTGGCCTCTGGTGATCACCTCTCATCTGCCCCTGAAACAGTGGGGCTCCTTTCCTTCTTTCTTATGGAAGAGAACCATCCATCTTTTCCAGGGACCATGGCCAAAATTAGAATTTGGCCTCCCAAATTCAGTATATCCAAGGATTGCTTCCAGAAAAATGCAGCCAGGACAGACAGGTCAAGCTGGCCCTGTCCTCTGGTGATTTTCTTAGACTATCAGCTGAACGTTTTCAATGGCAAACACCTTGGACAGGACCCAGAGATCTCCCAAGGTGGGGTTTGGAGGCCTTGGGCACATGACCACTATATAGGGGCAAAGGGGCTCTGTGCTCCGTGGGGTGTAGACTGAGGACAGTGGAGGAGAGCCACGAGAGTGTTTAAAGAGTGTTTTAAGAGATGGTGGATCCTTTTAACATAGTGGAAAACAACCAGAGAAAGAAAGAATTAATGCAAGAGCAGCTTGGGAGGTCCAGACTGGACACCAGGAGAAAGGAATTTCCCTCCCAGGGCAGGGCTGTGGTGCAACACGTCCCATGGAAGGAGTCTGGAGCAGCCCGAGGCTTTGTGTGCCCAGGCAGAGGCAGGCAGGATGCAGAGCTGTCAGCAAAGGAAGGGGCCAGTGAGGTGGGGCAGCCGGGGGATGACGACAGCCTGCAGGGACAGAGGCACAGGGCATGGACACCGTAGGACAGCCTGAGCTGGAGAGGGCACAGGGATGGGCAGCAGCTGAAAGGTCCTGACAGAGCCAACTCCTGCAGCACTTTGGCCATGGCTGCTGGCCCTGGCACTGAGGCCAGGAGGGGACAAGTGACCCTTGCAGCTCTGGAGCCTCATTGCCTCCTTGTCCCTGCTCAGCAGCCTGGCAGGGGCTGCCCCATGGTGCTGCCCTTGGCATTGCACATCCCCACATCCCAGAGCCCCGGGAAGAGCCCTGAGGAAGGAGGGAAGGACAGGATCTGCCTTGCCAGGGGCTGGGGCTGAGGGCTTGGACATTTGCATTCATGAAACCCATCCAGATTTTCTCAGCACCGAAATACACCTTTTCCTTGTTTGTCCTCACCAGTCCACAGTGCTTGCAGTGTTCTGCTTAACTAGAACCTGGGGACACTTTCCTATGAGTTGTGTCCCTCAGTGGGACCCATTAAAAGTTAAAGAAACTTTGGACTTTGAATCTGACTTTGAGTTCTTGAGAAGTTTTTTGAGCACACTCTGAGGGACTGAGTCTGATGTAAACAGCACCAAAGCCCCAAGAGGGTCATTAAATTCTTTGTGCTTTGTCTGTGCTGCTGAGCTGGGCTGGGCTCCTGGAACAGAGGCAGCTCCTGGAACCAAGAGAATCTTAAAAGCACATTGCTCTTGATGAGCAACTCTTCTCCCAGCCCAGCAGCCACCCTGGGCACAGCACTCAGGCACAGAGAGCTTCAATCACTCAGGGCTGGGAAAGAGCTGAGAAGTGACTGGGGGAGAATCACTCCCAGCCCTTGACACAGGAACCGCTGGCTGCAGGACAAGGCAGCTGCAGCTCCTGCAGTGATCTCCTAAAGCTGCAACATCCCAATGCCTACAGACTCTGTGAGTACATTCTCTGATTATCTCTGGTGGAGAGCAGCCAGGGGTGCCCAGGGCTGTCTGGGCCCTGCTGGGGCCAGAGACTCTGCTGCCTGCCAGGGACAGCTCTCAGCCAGCCCTGGGAGCTGCTCCCAGCACTGGGGGACAAGATCTGGGTGGAAGGAGACAGCTGGTAAGGAGTGGAACTGCTTTCCTTGTGTGGTGAGGATGCTGCATTGTTCAGGACTGCTCCCAGTATGACATTTAACTGCAGAATATTTCCAAGTAGATTATACAGGGAGCACAGCAAGGCAGGGGCTGCATAAAAGGGGAAATCCTGTATAATTAATCTATTGTTCTGTGTTGCCAGGATGGGAAATTGCACATATATATTCATCTTTCAGTTCAGGTTGAGAAAAACAAAACAATTTTCTCTCAGATCTTAATAAACCAGGCAGCGACAGAATTCAGCAGAGGGTCCCTTGCAGGAAGTAGTCAGTGTCACTTTTCCAGCCTCCTCAGGGGTGCTCTGAGGTTGCCATCAGAGCCTGCAGAGCCAGAGCTGCCCCTGGGTAGTGCCTGAGCTGTGAGGGCTCTGCAAGGCAGAGCTGAGCCCCCAGGGCTGGGCTGGGCTCGGCTCTGGCAGCACTGGCAGGGCCCAGCCCTGGGCACAGGAAAGAAGCTGCAGGCAGGGACAGCTCCAGGCAGCAGAGCCCTGGGCAGGCAGTGGGAGGAAAGTGCCACCCAGCTGTGCTGGGATATTGAAGGTCCTCTCCAAACGGAACCATTTCATGATTACTTTTTTTACAGATCTCCATGTCCAGCAGGAGCAAATGTCCAACAGCAGCTCCATCAGCCATTTCCTCCTGCTGGCATTGGCAGACACACAGCAGCTGCAGCTCCTGCACTTCTGCCTCTTCCTGGGCATCTCCCTGGCTGCCCTCCTGGGCAACGGCCTCATCATCAGCGCCGTAGCCTGCGGCCACCACCTGCACACGCCCATGTTCTTCTTCCTGCTCAACCTGGCCCTCACCGACCTGGGCTCCATCCTCACCACTGTGCCCAAAGCCATGCACAATTCCCTCTGGGACACCAGGTACATCTCCTACACAGGATGTGTTGCACAGCTCTTTTTCTTTTCCTTCTTTATCACAGAAGAGCTTGTCCTCCTGACCATCATGTGCTATGACCGCTACGTGTCCATCTGCAAACCCCTGCACTACGGGACCCTCCTGGGCAGCAGAGCTTGTGCCCACATGGCAGCAGCTGCCTGGGCCAGTGCCTTTCTCTATTCACTGCTGCACACGGCCAATACATTTTCCCTGCCCCTGTGCCATGGCAATGCCGTGGGCCAGTTCTTCTGTGAAATCCCACAGATCCTCAAACTCTCCTGCTCCAAATCCTATCTCAGGGAACTTGGGCTCATTGCAATTAGTTCCTCTTTAGCAATTGGATGTTTTGTGTTCATTGTTTTCTCCTATGTGCAGATCTTCAGGGCTGTGCTGAGGATCCCCTCTGAGCAGGGACGGCACAAAGCCTTTTCCACCTGCCTCCCTCACCTGGCTGTGGTCTCCCTGTTCCTCAGCAGTGCAGTGTTTGCCCATCTGAAGCCACCCTCCATCTCCTCCCCATCCCTGGATCTGGCCCTGTCAGTTCTGTACTCAGTGGTGCCTCCAGCCCTGAACCCCCTCATCTACAGCCTGAGGAACCAAGAGCTCAAGGCTGCAATGTGGAGACTGATGACTGGATGGTATCAGGGGCATTAAACTGCTGGCCAATTTCTGCAAATCACTTGTAATAAAAGTAATCTTTGATATTTCTTGGTGTTTTCATTCTTGTTGTTTTTCCTGTGCTTTCATTTTTTGATATTGTCCATAAGGAAATGTCATTCTTTGTGCCATTTCTCATTTTGTTTATATCCATCTTCACTGTGGCCACAGACTGTGTGAATGAGGGGCTGCACTCTTGGTGGCTTTAAAGGAACTCAAGGATCTCCCAGCCAAGTTTTCTGCAGAGATCCCCCTTTTGTTCCCTTCTCTGGAAGCTGCAGCAGCAATGTCTGTGTGCAGAGCTGGGGGCAGATCAGTGCTGGCACAGCAGCTGTGCCCAGGAGCAGCAGCACTTGGTGTTGCCAGTGCTGCTCCCGTGCCCCTGCCCCGCTGCCCTCCTGGCCCTGGTGTTGCTGTAGGGCCTGAGTGCTCTCGGGGCCGGGCACAGTGCTGGGGGTGGCAGTGCCAGGGCTGCAGCAGGGACAGGCCATGGGCACTGCTGGGGCAGCACTGATGCCTCAGGGCAGGGCCTGGGGGCTCCAGGCTCCTTGCCCAGGCTCTCTCCAGAACACGCTCAGGCCAATGCTCAGCAGAGAAAAGCCCCGTGAGCAGCCCCAGGGTGGCCGTGGGCAGGCTGGGGGCAAACAGCATGGCTGGGGCTCTGCAAGGTGCCTGGAGGAGACAGGAAGGAGCAGCAGAGCAGGGGCTGATCCATCCCCACTGCACTGGACACCCCAGGGCAGCGTCCCAGAGCGTCCTCATGCACCTGCCAACAACATCCCCCCTCTGCAGCCCTGGCCTCTCCCCCAGCTCACACAGGTGCCGCATCCTTGCAGGCACAGACACAGCAGCACTGGCTCAGGAGCCCCTGTTTGCACTGCCCAGAGCAGGCGTGAGCACCCCCATGGTGTTGGTGTGGGGAGATGAACCTGAGGGAGCACAAATGCCATCATCAGCCCCTGTGGCCAGGTAGGGCTGGGGGACAGCAGGGAAACCACTCAGGTTTGTGGTGGCCTCTGAAGTCAGCCAGAAAGTTTGTTCCCAGGAGCTGCGAGTTTCCTGTGCTACTGCAGATGTTGTTGCTCAGAGCCAGGGTTGCCTGGCAGCCACCCTCAAACTGCCCTGACCAATTCCTTGGCTTCACCTTGGCTTTCTTTACCCTTCCTGGTACAAATTTCTTCCCATTGCCCACCCCTGTTCCCTCCCCTGCAAACAGCCCATCCCTGGTTGCCCTTTCCTCTCTGGCCCCACTCCTCGTTTCAGTTCCTGATTTGGCTCGATGGGAACATCCCTTTGGGGCGCAAGATCGTCCTCCAAGTGCTTCAGGAATTGTCTGCAGGCTCCTGCAGTGCCTCGTGCTGCTCCCTTGCCAGAGGCACCACAAGCCAGGGGTGCAAATCTGGGCTGCTCTGTCTGGCTGTTGGCCTCTCTGTTCTCGGCAATGAGGAGGAGCTGCAGAGGCTCTGCAGGACTGACAGGATGGGCTTTGGGGCTGTGAGGAGAAGCTGAGGGACCTGGGCTGCTGGAGCTTCTGGAGAGGAGGCCCAGGGCTCATCCTGCAACTGCTGCAAGGGTGGTTTCAGAGAATCACAGAATCAGCAGGCTTGGAAAAGACCTTGGACATCATCAAGTCCAACCTGTGCCCTGACACCTCCATGCCTCCCTTGAGCCTCCTCCAGGATAAACATCCTCACCGCCCTCAGGCATTCTTTATGAGACTTGTGTTCCTGACCCCTCATCAGCCTTGTTGTTCTTCTCTGGACTCGCTCCAGCCCCTCCATGTCCTGCCTAAACTGGGGTCCCAGAAGTGGACACAGCACTTGAGGTCCTGCCCAACCAGTGCTGAGCACAGGGGAAGAATCACTGCCCTGGTCCTGCTGGCCACAGCATTCCTGATCCAGGCCAGGAGCCATTGGCCTTCTTGGCCATGTGGGCACACTTCTGGCTCATGTCCAGCCTGCTGTCTGTCAGTCCCTGTCACTGAGACACACAAAGCAGCCACACGCAGACAAGTGTGGAGAATCTTTCTGTGGAGAATTTTTCTGATGCATGGCTGCACAGCAAGGGCCATGATACTGTAAAGTCGGTTGGAATGTAACTATGTCTGTGTGGTGTACGTGATGATTAACAAGGATATAATGTCCTTGAGCACTAGAATGATACAACAACAAGGGTGTTGTTAGTACAAAAATGCTGAAAAATGCTAGGTTAAGGAACTGAAAATACTAGATTAAGAAAATTGTAACCGCAAGGCTGATTACAGGAAGAACATGCGTCAAA
>NW_026690277.1:0-20637 GCF_015227805.2 Hirundo rustica | reverse complement strand
ACTTCTGAGGCAGCTTGAAGTCCTTCATAGGCGGCTAAGATTTCCTTCTCTGTTGGAGTGTAGTTGGCTTCGGACCCTCTGTAGCTTCGGCTCCAGAATCCCAGTGGTCGGCCCCGAGTCTCCCCAGGCCCCTTCTGCCAAAGGCTCCAGGACAGGCCATTGTTCCCGGCTGCTGAGTAGAGCACGTTCTTCACATCTGGTCCCGTCCTGACTGGGCCAAGGGCTACCGCATGAGTGATCTCCTGCTTGATCTGGGCAAAGGCTTGTTGCTGTTCAGGGCCCCAGTGGAAATTGTTCTTGCGGGTGACCAGGTAGAAAGGGCTCACAATCTGGCTGTACTCAGGAATGTGCATCCTCCAGAAACCTATGGCGCCTAGGAAAGCTTGTGTTTCCTTCTTGTTGGTCGGTGGGGACATGGCGGTGATCTTATTGATGACCTCAGTGGGAATCTGCCGCCGTCCATCTTGCCACTTTACTCCCAGGAACTGGATTTCTTGAGCCGGTCCCTTCACTTTACTTCGCTTAATGGCAAAACCAGCTTTCAGCAGAATCTGGATGATCTTTTCTCCTTTCTCGAAGACTTCCCCTGCTGTGTTCCCCCATACAATGATGTCATCAATGTACTGTAGATGTTCAGGAGCCTCACCCTTTTCCAGTGCAGTCTGGATTAGTCCATGGCAGATGGTGGGGCTGTGTTTCCACCCCTGGGGCAGTCGGTTCCAGGTGTACTGTACGCCCTTCCAGGTGAAGGCAAACTGGGCCCTGCACTCTGCTGCCAAAGGAATGGAGAAAAAGGCATTGGCAATATCAATGGTCGCATACCACTTTGCTGCCTTGGACTCCAGCTCGTACTGAAGCTCCAACATGTCTGGCACAGCAGCATTTAGTGGTGGGGTGACTTCATTCAGAGCACGGTGATCCACAGTCAGTCTCCATTCTCCACTGGACTTACGCACTGGCCATATAGGGCTGTTGAAAGGTGAACGAGCCTTGCTGACCACCCCTTGGCTCTCCATTTACGAATCAACTCATGGATAGGAATCACAGAGTCTCTGTCGGTGCGGTATTGCCGTCGGTGTACTGTTGTTGTGGCGATTGGTACCTGTTGTTCTTCAACTCTCAGTAGTCCCACAGCACAGGAGTCATCTGAGAGACTAGGCAAGGTATTCAGTTGTCTGATGTCTTCTGTCTCTACAGCAGCTATCCCAAAAGCCCAGCGATATCCTTTTGGATCTTTGAAGTATCCATTTCTGAGATAGTCTATGCCGAGGATGCATGGGGCCTCTGGGCCAGTCACAATGGGGTGTTTTTGCCATCCATTCCCGGTTAAACTTACTTTGGCCTCCAATACAGTCAGCTGCTGGGACCCTCCTGTCACTCCAGAAATAGAAATGGATTCTGTTCCTACATACCTTGATGGCATCAGGGTACATTGGGCACCAGTGTCAACCAAAGCCATATATTTTTGTGGGTCAGATGTGCCAGGCCATCGGATCCACACAGTCCAATAGATCCGATTGTCCCTTTCCTCTACCTGGCTAGAGGCAGGGCCCCCCTATTCCTGGTCGTGGTACACGTTGCTTTCTTCCTGTAAATATGTTCCTGAGGTCCCTTCAAGTGGATCAGTCATATCATTCTTCTTATCCTGTCTGAAATTCTGTGCCTTTGAGACTGGAGCAGTGTTGGCTCTAGATGAGCTCTTCGTGGTAGGTGTCTCTCTCTTCAGTTCACGTACCTGGGCTGCTAAGGAGGAGGTGGGTTTCCATCCCAATTCCTCATGTCTTCTCCATGCTCCCGAAGAAGAGACCAGAGGTTACCCCATGGAGTGTATCCTCTCTCCCTGGCTGGTGGGTACCTGCTCCTAATGGCAGAGACTCTTGTTGGTTCTGGCAAGATGTGGTAGATTTCTTCCTTAAGTTCCTTTTTCAGTTTCTGATGGCCCTCTTCAATCAAACTCCAGACTTGCTCAGCCAGCCTTGTTTCCACAGATGAGACATGGGTACGAAATGGGGCAGTGACAGTATCCTCGTAAATTCTCAGTTTATTGACCAAGACGCCCACCCTGTCTTCCCCTTCCCTCCATTGCAGTGTTGCCAGGTAACGGGAGTACATCTCTGGTCCAAGCTGTGCAAATCTCAACCACATCTGCGATGTGCACTGGACATCATCTGGGCTTTTAGGAAATCTCTCGTCTTCTGAGAAAATTATCTCCAGCACAGCCAATTCCCTCAGGCATCGGATACCTTGTTCCATTGTGCTCCATTTTCCTTGGTGCACCTGGAGGTCTTCTTTACAAAGGTATCTGTCCCTCACACTTGTTAGCAGTCGCCGCCAGAGGCTGAGAGTTTGTTGGGTTCTCCCGATCCCCTGGTCAATGACCACATCCCGAGACAGCGATCCCAGTTGCCTGGCCTCACTTCCATCCAGAATGGTGTCATTGGCTGCAGCATCCCAGATGCGGAGCAGCCAGGTCAGGATGGACTCGTTTTTCTGGCGGGTGAATTCCCTCCGCAGATCACGCAGTTCACCCAGGGATAGAGAGCGGGTGATGATCTCTGGCTCTGTCTCTTCTGCTGGGTGCGAAGGTCCTGCCACATCCTCATCAGTCATTATGCGGACTGATTTGCTCTTTGATTTCTTTTTCTGAACAGGGGCAACTGCCACTGGTTTAGGTTGTTCTGCTTTGGTGACAGTTTGTGTGGAGATGCTGATGGCACCTTTGGTTTCTTTCTCCTCTGTGACAGCTTGTGTAGACACTGACACTGTTGCTTTGGTTTTGGTTCCTTTCTCCTCTGTGATGGTCTGAGTAGATGCAGAAACTGTTGCTTTGTTTTTGGTTCTTTTCTCTTCTGTGACAGTCTGCATAGATGCGGTTCCTGTTTCCTCTACGACAGTTTGTGTAGACACAGATGCCGTTGTTTTGCATTTGTTTCTTTTCCCCTCTTCCTCAAGGAGACGCTGCACCACCCCATGTAGTGTTTGATTTCTAAACATGGTGCAGGCCGTGCAGAGAAGGCAAAGCAGAACTAACAACAATATTATGCTGTCCTTGGCACCTAGAGAGAACTCAATACTTTCGAAAACTGCTGTTCCATACCTAAAAGACTGGAAAAAATCATTCTTTACCCCTCCCCACAGGGGCTGGGTGCGATGGTTGAGAGCCCAGATGTAGCATTCTGGACCAGGACAAGCAAACAAAATAGAGTATATATTCCGAATGATGCTCATTGCCTCAGAGGTTATCATACAATAAACATAATAGACCAATACAGCAATTCTGGTACCATACCCTGGTCTACACATGAGCATTAAGACCGGCAAATACTGCCCCATGTGTGGGAAAATGTAGAGAGCTAGGTATAAGATATATGAAAGCATGTTGAGCATCATAGCGGACAGCTGTTTCTTTTTTCCTCACTACAAAATTGTAATTCTGACTTTTCTCAGTACCTCCTGCCCCACGTTGGGCACCAGAATGTATGTGCTGGCTTGAAGGCAAAACCAGCGAGAGACTCCAAGCCAGAAAAAACAATTTAATAGGAGAGGAAAAAAAAAAAAAAAGGCAAAATAAAATAAAACACATGCAATGGTACAAAAGATCACTGACAGAGTCAGAATACAACCTGAAACCGTGATGGTAGCAGTCCAGATGAAATGGTCTTGTTGAAGCAGTGTTCTTGCAGAAAGGTCTGGTAGCTCTTGTCCTCTGGGAGTCCAGTGGGTAAGGCTGCCTGTGCTGTCCCAAGGCCCAGATTATATCCAGGTGGGAATGCTTGGCTCCTCCCCCTGGGCGGAGCATCTCACAATGGACTGATATCATTTTATCAGTTTTGCAATGGGTCCTTGATTGCCTATTAAACAGAGATAGCTCCTGGGGAGATTTATCTATGAGTCATGCAGGACGGCATTGATGGGCCATTAACAGAAGATAGTCTGGAGGGAGGGGGCACGGGAAACAGTGGTGCACAACAACATTTCATGTAGATGGTGATAGAATACATACTTTGGGCACATTTTACATTGTAACCTAGGACACTCAGTCAGTGCGTTCTGAAGTGATTTACTCTAACTCCATGTTGCTTTAAGATTTCCCAAATACCTCATTCTCTCAAGTTTGCAACTAAAAGTTTGTTCTCCACCCTCCTGAGAAGTTTGTTGCTTTCTCCCATGTGCTGCCCGAGGGGATCGAGGTACCTCAAGTCCCTTTCCAGCACCGGCCGAGGGAGCTTGGGGCACAGCAGCAGGAACTGCAGGGCTGAGCAAGGCCTGGGTTTTGGCTGGAGGAAGCAGAAAGGCCAAGCCCTGAGCCCAGGCCTGGCACAGCAGGGCCTGTCCCTCACGGGTGCCTCGGGGCTGTTTGTGGGGCAGTGGGATGGGAGGGGCAGCAAGGACAAATGTCATCAAACTGCAACCCCTGCCAGCCTCCTCAGGGAGGGGCCAGGGAGGACCAAAGTGCAGCCCCTGAAAGGAAAGTTCCTTCTGTGGGGCCTCCAGAGGCGCTGCCAGAGCCCAGGGGACAAAGGCCTGGGTGCCTGTGGCCCTGCCAGCCCTGCCCAGCCCTTGGCCATCTGTCCTGCAGGCTGTGCCCCCTGTGCGTGCTGCTCCTGTGCCCTGGCCGGCTGCACACGCCCCTCTCGCTGTCCCCCCCAGCATTTCTCAGCCCAGCATTTCTGTGCCCTCCCTGGGCTCCCTGCACCCAGCGCTGCCGGCTCCTGGCACACAGAGCCAGGGCAGGAGCCCAGGCTCACACTGGGACACCTCGTGCACCAAAATTCTACCCTGGCAGGGTGTCCTAGGGTAACTTTATGATGCTTGTATCTCCAATCGTCTGTTCTGTTTGTGCTGTATATTGAGTCCTGTGCCTTTAAGACTGGTTCTAAGAGCAAGGAGAAGCGCGGAGTTTGTTTTGAGAAAACTGCCTGACTCCTCCACATTCTTCTGCAGACAGGGTGTTCAGCGGAGGCTTGGAGAGACTGCAGGACAGAGGTTTTTTGTTTGTTTGTTTGTTTGTTTTGCTTTTAGTTAGTTTCAGCTAGCTAGGGCAGAGAAGTTCCCTGGACTGTATTTTTTTTCCTTTTTTCTTGGAACTGTTTAAACCTGCTCTGGACTGAAAACCCAGGGGAGCACTGGGGGCTGCACCTGCGGCCCACCGGGGCCTGGACCTCGGCATTTTCCAGCAGCACCGGAGGGACTGGGACTGAGGAGAGACTGAGAGAGAGCTGAGCTCCACCCACAGCAAGAACTTTCTCAATTTGCCATCTCACTCCAGAACGAGAGGTTTTATTGTTTCATATTATTCATTCTTTATACTTGTATGCACTTCGTTTGTTTAGTAAAATAGTTTTTTCCACTTTTCTCCAAAGAGGTTTTTTTACCGGACCGGTTGGAGGGAGGGGCCACTTGGGTTTGCTTCCCAGAGGGATCCCATTCAGGAGTTTTCTCCCAAATTTGTCCCTAAACCAGGACAGAGGTTGAAATAAGAGAACGTAAAAACCTGGATTATTTGGAATATAGAAGAAATCGAAATTCAGTTTTATTAAAAAGGATGAATCAATATGATTAAAAAGAGAAATGGGGGAAATTGTAATAAATGAAAATGATTCATGCTAGTTGTAATCAAATCAATATTTTAAATACATATATATACTTTAAAAAATATTTGTTATAAAGTAGTAAAGGAAAAAGTAGATGTGATTAGTGTTACAAAGCAGATGGGCCCCTTGGCAGATGCTACATGAGAAAAATAAGATACAGGATGCAGTTTGAGATAAGCAAGAGTTTCAATGCTGGATTGGCCAAAGCTGGGACTACTCCAAGGTCGGGAGATGGGCCCTTTGCAGATGTGATGGGATACAGGATGTCTTAAGATAGAACTGGCCTTGAGATGGACAAAGTTGGGACTATTCCAAGGTAGGGAGTTTGGGTGGTGGTTTGAACCATGAAAAAATTACTTTTTGGAACAAAATGCTTAGTTATGTATAACACAAAACTTAGAGCACATGCGCAGCCAGTAAGGTTATTCATAGGACAAGAGGAAGATGATGAGCCTTCATCTGAAGAAGACCACCAAAAAGCCAAGAAGACCCCCTAACAACAAGTGGAGCATGAGCTATGTAGTATAGTGACGTAGATTTTAAGAATTGAAAATAGGAGATTTACGGGAAATATTAATGAATATGTATTAGCATACAGTATATAAGTTTAAGTTGGATTACTTTGTTTTGTACGTGAGGTAGGGTGAGAAGCCCGCCCTCCGTACCCCAGTTGGTTTTGCTTATGCTTTATCTGAACAGTACTTATCTTTAATTAATCACTGCCAAATTTTTGTATATGCTTGATTATAAAATGCTACTTAAATAAAATTGCATTGCTGCTAAATTTAACTTTGTTGCTTATTAAATTAGATATATAGAGCTTCATTTAAAACCCTTCCTTCCTTTCTTCCTTCTTTCCTTCTCTCTCTCTTTCTTTCTTTTTTTCTTTCTTGGAAGCATGTGCCTGTACCCTCCCTAAATCACTGCCACTCCACCTCAGCCCTGCAGAGCACAGCACCTTAAACTCAGCCTTCCCAATTTCACGGCAACTTCCCACAAAACACTTCCACTTCCAAAATTTCTAAAAGCAGCAGCAGCCTTCAAAAACTGCTTCTTGCTTTCCCTCTCTCTACTCCCCTACTCCAAGAGCCCAAAACACCCCATCCTCCCACTGCAATCCCTACCCCTCCCAACTTTCACAAACCCCCTCACACTACAATCCCCACACTGCACCGCCCCATCCCATCCCATCCCGGAAGGAAATCCCCTCCAGTGCAGCCCTGGACACTTTCAGCCATTCCAGGGCAGCCACAGTTTTTCCACCCACTCTGTGCCAGGGCCCCACCGCCCTCCCAGGGAACAAGTCCATCCCCACATCCCAGCTCACCCTGGCCCCAAGCAGCGTCCAGCCATGGCCTGTGTCCTGGCGCTGCAGGCCCTTGGCAAGAGTCTCTCCCAGCCAGCAATTCCTGCTCTTCCCTGCTCTGGGGCAGCAGCTGCAAGTTGATTTGCTCCCTGGGCCACTGGCCCAGCCCCAAGCCAGGGCCGGGACCTTTCCCCAGAGCTCTGCCGGCACTGGCTCGCTTCGGCCGCAGCCCAGCAGACGGAGCTCAGAGCTCCCCGGGGGCTGCGCCTCCTGCCCAGGGACAGCAGCAGGGGCAGCTGAGACTTCTGCCCCGGGGCCAGCAGGGAATGCACCCCAGGGAACGGCTGGGGCTGGGCCAGGCCAGCTGCGGGCTGGAGACCAGCAAAAGCTTCTTCCCCTACAGGGGGCTTGACCACTCACCAGGCTCCCCAGGGAATGGTCACAGCTGCGAGGCTGCCGCAGCTCCAGGAGCCTTTGGACACCGCTCCCGGGAATGCCCAGGCTGCCACTGTTGGGCTGTCTGTGCAGGGCCAGGGCCTGGACTCCATGATCCCGCTGCCTCCCTCCCAGCTCAGCCCCTTCTGCAGTTCTCACCCTTGGGCTCAGCCTTTGTGTCTCCTCCAGGCGCTGGCAGAGCTCTTGGGGCCGGGGCAGGAGCGGGACAGCCCCAGCGTTCCCCTCTCTGTGACACCACGGTGGTGACAGCTCCAACGTTCCCTGCCTGGAGACGCTCCAAGGGAAGCGTCCAGAGCCACAGCCAGACAGCAAAACTGACCGGGCACTGAGCACCCCCGGCCTGGGCTGATGTGCATTGCTGTGCACACAGCTCGGGGAAGGTCCCCCTGGCCACCTCCACAGTGCCACAGGCAAGTGTCACATAGAGTTACAGAGCTCTGCCCAGGGCTTCCAGGGGGAGTTAATTTAAAAACAAAACAAAAGCAAAAAACAACAGATAGACCGCATACCAAAACAAAAAAACCTCCACCCGCAATAAAAAAAC
Organism: Hirundo rustica; assembly: GCF_015227805.2. Lineage (NCBI taxonomy): Eukaryota > Metazoa > Chordata > Aves > Passeriformes > Hirundinidae > Hirundo > Hirundo rustica. The sequence continues at coordinate 12,737 of NW_026690277.1, read as the reverse complement.
AACAAAACCTAAAACTCCCCAAAAAAGTTCCCCCCAAAAACAACAAAATCCCGAAACAAAGAACAAAACCCCCAAAGAAACAATCTGCAAGTAAAAAACAATCAAGAAAATGAGAATTTCCCCACAGCAGAGATGTTCCATCCCTCAGTTCTCACACCTGTATGCATGCAAGACCTGGGGCTGCAAATAATTAGGATTCATTGGGGACAATTGCAGGAAAAGCCGGTTCAGGACAGGCAATAGCAGAACTGTTCTCAGCTGAGCAAAAAAGGCCCCTTTGGCAGCTGCAGGGCCATTGGAAATGCAGACCCTCAGCCCACAGGGGAGAAAAGGGCTCTGAATTCCCCTCCTCTGACACATAAACCATGTGGAATGGGGCCATGGGTGACACATGAACATGGGGATGTTGTGGAACCAAGGGGATCATTGTGGCACTCCTGGGAGCCATGGAACCAAGGGGCCTGTGTGACACTGCGGGGCCTCATGGAAACAAGAGGCCATTGTGAACCTGCAGGGCTGTAACACCCCAGAACTCTTAAATGCTGGGGGTAACCAAAAGTTCCTTTACGTGCATTTGGTGAACGGGAGAAACACCAAACAGATATTCTCTACAAGGACAAATGCAAAGAATATTCTTGGTTGGAAGGGACCCACAAGTCCAGCTCTTAAGTGAATGGGCCACACAGGGATTGAACCCCCAACCTCGGTGATACTAGCACCATGCTCTAACCAACTGAGCCAGGAGGTCACAATGACACAAGATTATACTAGCAAAATACAGACAACAAAGGAACATTGTCAAAGGGTTTCATGCAACATAAAAATCTGCATAAAACTCTTATCACAGCATTATCTTCATTAACTTAGCCAATTTAATCTAAAAAACTTGAACCCTTAAGATGTTAAGTTACCCAAAAATATTCCAGGAATGTAGAAGAAGTAGAGAACAAGAGAAAAGAGATCTCTAGGAACACACACATATAGGTACCAGCTGCTCGGGTTCCAGTGTTTCTCACAGAAAAACCCCAAGAAAAGGCAGGATCCAGACCATGGGCTGACCTCAACCTCCAACTTTTAACCCCCTGGGCTTTCATGGGCCCGCCCCTTGGGAGGGACTTCAGCTGGTTGCTCAATCAGAGTCAGGGTTAACACCATCTGCAGTGTGATTGACTGACAGTCCGGCCAATCAGAGGTGCGCTAGCACCATCTTCTGCGTGATTGACTGACAGCTCGGCCAATCAGTGCTGGGTTAGCACAGCCCCCTGCTGTGTGATTGACAGCTCTGAAGGGCTGGGACTGGGGGCGGGGCTCTGTCCCACCACAAACCAAGGCCTGACCCGCCCTTGACCCCACACGGGCATTCCAAACATCCCAAGGTGTCCCGGGACATCGATCTCATCCAGCCTCTGACAGCAACCACAGTGACACTACAGAACCTCATGGAACCATGGGTCAGCTCTGACAATGCAGGCCCAAGGACTCCATGGTGACACTACAGAACCTCATAGAACCATGGATCACTTGTGACAATGCAGGTCCAAGGACTTCATGGTGACACTACAGAACCTCATGGAACCAAGGAGCCATTGTGACACTGTGTTGCCTCATGGAATCAAGGAGATCATTGTGAAACTCAGGGGCCCCAAGGAACCAAGGGTCCGTGGTGACCTGGTGGAGCCTCTAGTGTCACGGAGGAGCCACTGTGACACAGCAAGGGCAGATGGAGCCGAGGGGCCATTGTGACACTACAGAAGCAAAAAGGGAACATTGTGACACTCCAGGGTCTCATGGAACCAAGGGTACCATTGTGACACTGTGGGGTCCCAGGAAACCAAGGGAACATGGAACAGGTCTGGCTGGGCCTCCTGGGGACCACCTGACAGGTCTGGCTGACCTTTGCATGTCGAAGGCTGCTTCTCATCTGTCCCTGGAGCACTGAGGCTCTGGGCTTTCCTTCCTATAGGAGAGAACTGTCCTTCTTCTCCAGGGGCCTATGGCTAAAACTGGGATTCCTCCTCCAAATTTCCTTCTATGCAAAGATTGTTCCCAGGTGAAATCTGCCAGGAGAGACAGATCTGGCTGCCCTGGCCACCCAGGCCCACCTCTCATCTGCATTTGAGACACTGGGACCATGTGCTTTTCTTTCTTATGGGAAAAACCTCCATCTCGACCAGGTGCCCATAGCCATAATTGGGAATCTGCCCCCACAATTCCCTATATCCAAGGACAGCTCCCAGACAAAAGCTGCCAGGACTGACAAGTCTGGCTGGCCTTGGCTTCCTGTGGGCTGGCACTCATGTGCCTTTGAAACACTGGGGCTCGGTGCTTTCCTTCCTAATGAAGAGAACTCTTCTTCCTGTCCAGGCACCCATGGCCAAAATTGCAATTCCACCTCCAAAATGCCCCAAGTCCAAGGATAGCCCCTAGATGAAAGGTGCGAGGAAAGACAGGTCTGGCTGGCTTGGCCTAAGGGTTGCTACTTCTCATCTTCTTCCAAACTACTTGGACTTTGTGCTTTTCTTTCCTATAGGAAAAAAAACCATCCACCTTGACCAGGTGCCCATGTTCAAAATTGGGATTCCACCACCAAAATTCTGTCCATTCAAGGATTGCTTCCAAGTGAAAGCTGCTAGGACAGACAGGTCTGGAGGTCTGGCTGCCCTTGGCCTCTTGGGGGCTGCCTCTGACCTGCTTTCCAAACCCTGGGGCTCAGTGCTTTCCTTCCAATGGAAAAGAAGCATCCCTCTTATCTACACAGAAGTGGCTGAAATTGGGATTCCACCTCCAAAACTCCCTATATCCAAGTGTTGCTTTTAGTCAAAAGCTACCGGGACAGAGAGGTCTGGCTGGCCTAGGCCTCTGATGGCTGCCTTTCATCTGGCCCTGAAACACAGGTGTTCCATGCTTCCCTTCCTATGGAAATGAACCATCCTTTTCCTCTGGATGTCCTCTGGATGTCCACGTCTGAAACTCGGATTCCACCTCTAAAATTCTGTATATCCAAGGGTTGCTCCCAGGCAAAATCTGGTTGGCCTTGGCCTCGGCCTCCGGTGACTGCCCCTGCCACACTGGGGCTTGGTTCCTTCCTTCCTATGGAGATCACTGTGCCACTGTGGGGACCTCATGAAACCAAGGGATCCTTGCAGCACCACTGCACCCTGTGAAAACCACGGAGCTCTGGTGACAAAGCGGCGGTTCATGGACCCAAGAGATCATTATGACTCTGTGGGGCCTTATGGAACCATTCAGACCCTTCAGGGCCTCCTGTAACCATGGGAACATTATGACACCTCAGGGCCTCATGGAAGCGAGGGACCATTGGGACACTGTGGGGCCCCATGGACAGAGGGAACATGGAACAGGTCTGGCTGGCTTGGCCTCCCAGGGGCCACCTGACAGGTCTGGCTGATCTTGGAATGTAAAGGGCTGCCTCTCATCAGCTCCTGGAGCACTGGGGTTCTGTGTTTTCCTTGCTATGGAAAAGAACCGTCCATCTTTTCAGATGCCCATTGCCAAAATTGGTACTCTCCCTAAAAAATTTCCTGTATGCAAGGGTCTCTCCAAGAAAAAAACCAGCCATATCTGGCTGGCCTTGGCCTCTGGTGATCACCTCTCATCTGCCCCTGAAACAGTGGGGCTCCTTTCCTTCTTTCTTATGGAAGAGAACCATCCATCTTTTCCAGGGACCATGGCCAAAATTAGAATTTGGCCTCCCAAATTCAGTATATCCAAGGATTGCTTCCAGAAAAATGCAGCCAGGACAGACAGGTCAAGCTGGCCCTGTCCTCTGGTGATTTTCTTAGACTATCAGCTGAACGTTTTCAATGGCAAACACCTTGGACAGGACCCAGAGATCTCCCAAGGTGGGGTTTGGAGGCCTTGGGCACATGACCACTATATAGGGGCAAAGGGGCTCTGTGCTCCGTGGGGTGTAGACTGAGGACAGTGGAGGAGAGCCACGAGAGTGTTTAAAGAGTGTTTTAAGAGATGGTGGATCCTTTTAACATAGTGGAAAACAACCAGAGAAAGAAAGAATTAATGCAAGAGCAGCTTGGGAGGTCCAGACTGGACAACAGGAGAAAGGAATTTCTCTCCCAGGGCAGGGCTGTGGTGCAACACGTCCCATGGAAGGAGTCTGGAGCAGCCCGAGGCTTTGTGTGCCCAGGCAGAGGCAGGCAGGATGCAGAGCTGTCAGCAAAGGAAGGGGCCAGTGAGGTGGGGCAGCTGGGGGATGAAGACAGCCTGCAGGGACAGAGGCACAGGGCATGGACACCGTAGGACAGCCTGAGCTGGAGAGGGCACAGGGATGGGCAGCAGCTGAAATGTCATGACAGAGCCAACTCCTGCAGCACTTTGGCCATGGCTGCTGGCCCTGGGCCTGAGGCCAGGAGGGGACAAGTGACCCTTGCAGCTCTGGAGCCTCATTGCCTCCTTGTCCCTGCTCAGCAGCCTGGCAGGGGCTGCCCCATGGTCCTGCCCTTGGCATTGCACATCCCCACATCCCAGAGCCCCGGGAAGAGCCCTGAGGAAGGAGGGAAGGACAGGATCTGCCTTGCCAGGGGCTGGGGCTGAGGGCTTGGACATTTGCATTCATGAAACCCATCCAGATTTTCTCAGCACCGAAATACACCTTTTCCTTGTTTGTCCTCACCAGTCCACAGTGCTTGCAGTGTTCTGCTTAACTAGAACCTGGGGACACTTTCCTATGAGTTGTGTCCCTCAGTGGGACCCATTAAAAGTTAAAGAAACTTTGGACTTTGAATCTGACTGTGAGTTCTTGAGAAGTTTTTTGAGCACACTCTGAGGGACTGAGTCTGATGTAAACAGCACCAAAGCCCCAAGAGGGTCATTAAATTCTTTGTGCTTTGTCTGTGCTGCTGAGCTGGGCTGGGCTCCTGGAACAGAGGCAGCTCCTGGAACCAAGAGGATCTTAAAAGCACATTGCTCTTGATGAGCAACTCTTCTCCCAGCCCAGCAGCCACCCTGGGCACAGCACTCAGGCACAGAGAGCTTCAATCACTCAGGGCTGGGAAGGAGCTGAGAAGTGACTGCAGGAGAATCACTCCCAGCCCTTGACACAGGAACCTCTGGCTGCAGGACAAGGCAGCTGCAGCTCCTGCAGTGATCTCCTAAAGCTGCAACATCCCAATGCCTACAGACTCTGTGAGTACATTCTCTGATTATCTCTTGTGGAGAGCAGCCAGGGGTGCCCAGGGCTGTCTGGGCCCTGCTGGGGCCAGAGACTCTGCTGCCGGCCAGGGACAGCTCTCAGCCAGCCCTGGGAGCTGCTCCCAGCACTGGGGGACAAGATCTGGGTGGAAGGAGACAGCTGGTAAGGTGTGGAACTGCTTTCCTTGTGTGGTGAGGATGCTGCATTGTTCAGGACTGCTCCCAGTATGACATTTAACTGCAGAATATTTCCAAGTAGATTATACAGGGAGCACAGCAAGGCAGGGGCTGCATAAAAGGGGAAATCCTGTTTTATTAATCTATTGTTCTGTGTTGCCAGGATGGGAAATTGCACATATATATTCATCTTTCAGTTCAGGTTGAGAAAAACAAAACAATTTTCTCTCAGATCTTAATAAACCAGGCAGCGACAGAATTCAGCAGAGGGTCCCTTGCAGGAAGTAGTCAGTGTCACTTTTCCAGCCTCCTCAGGGGTGCTCTGAGGTTGCCATCAGAGCCTGCAGAGCCAGAGCTGCCCCTGGGCAGTGCCTGAGCTGGGAGGGCTCTGCAGGGCAGAGCTGAGCCCCCAGGGCTGGGCTGGGCTCTGGCAGCACTGGCAGGGCCCAGCCCTGGGCACAGGAAAGAAGCTGCAGGCAGGGACAGCTCCAGGCAGCAGAGCCCTGGGCAGGCAGTGGGAGGAAAGTGCCACCCAGCTGTGCTGGGATATTGAAGGTCCTCTCCAAACTGAACCATTTCATGATTACTTTTTTTACAGATCTCCATGTCCAGCAGGAGCAAATGTCCAACAGCAGCTCCATCAGCCATTTCCTCCTGCTGGCATTGGCAGACACACAGCAGCTGCAGCTCCTGCACTTCTGCCTCTTCCTGGGCATCTCCCTGGCTGCCCTCCTGGGCAACGGCCTCATCATCAGCGCCGTAGCCTGCGGCCACCACCTGCACACGCCCATGTTCTTCTTCCTGCTCAACCTGGCCCTCACTGACCTGGGCTCCATCCTCACCACTGTCCCCAAAGCCATGCACAATTCCCTCTGGGACACCAGGTACATCTCCTACACAGGATGTGTTGCACAGCTCTTTTTCTTTTCCTTCTTTATCACAGAAGAGCTTGTCCTCCTGACCATCATGTGCTATGACCGCTATGTGTCCATCTGCAAACCCCTGCACTACGGGACCCTCCTGGGCAGCAGAGCTTGTGCCCACATGGCAGCAGCTGCCTGGGCCAGTGCCTTTCTCTATTCACTGCTGCACACGGCCAATACATTTTCCCTGCCCCTGTGCCATGGCAATGCCGTGGGCCAGTTCTTCTGTGAAATCCCACAGATCCTCAAACTCTCCTGCTCCAAATCCTATCTCAGGGAACTTGGGCTCATTGCAATTAGTTCCTCTTTAGCAATTGGATGTTTTGTGTTCATTGTTTTCTCCTATGTGCAGATCTTCAGGGCTGTGCTGAGGATCCCCTCTGAGCAGGGACGGCACAAAGCCTTTTCCACCTGCCTCCCTCACCTGGCTGTGGTCTCCCTGTTCCTCAGCAGTGCAGTGTTTGCCCATCTGAAGCCACCCTCCATCTCCTCCCCATCCCTGGATCTGGCCCTGTCAGTTCTGTACTCAGTGGTGCCTCCAGCCCTGAACCCCCTCATCTACAGCCTGAGGAACCAAGAGCTCAAGGCTGCAATGTGGAGACTGATGACTGGATGGTATCAGGGGCATTAAACTGCTGGCCAATTTCTGCAAATCACTTGTAATAAAAGTAATCTTTGATATTTCTTGGTGTTTTCATTCTTCTTGTTTTTCCTGTGCTTTCATTTTTTGATATTGTCCATAAGGAAATGTCATTCTTTGTGCCATTTCTCATTTTGTTTATATCCATCTTCACTGTGGCCACAGACTGTGTGAATGAGGGGCTGCACTCTTGGTGGCTTTAAAGGAACTCAAGGATCTCCCAGCCAAGTTTTCTGCAGAGATCCCCCTTTTGTTCCCTTCTCTGGAAGCTGCAGCAGCAATGTCTGTGTGCAGAGCTGGGGGCAGATCAGTGCTGGCACAGCAGCTGTGCCCAGGAGCAGCAGCACTTGGTGTTGCCAGTGCTGCTCCCGTGCCCCTGCCCCGCTGCCCTCCTGGCCCTGGTGTTGCTGTAGGGCCTGAGTGCTCTCGGGGCCGGGCACAGTGCTGGGGGTGGCAGTGCCGGGGCTGCAGCAGGGACAGGCCATGGGCACTGCTGGGGCAGCGCTGACGCCTCAGGGCAGGGCCTGGGGGCTCCAGGCTCCTTGCCCAGGCTCTCTCCAGAACACGCCCAGGCCAATGCTCAGCAGAGAAAAGCCCCGTGAGCAGCCCCAGGGTGGCCGTGGGCAGGCTGGGGGCAAACAGCATGGCTGGGGCTCTGCAAGGTGCCCTGGGGGAGACTGGAAGGAGCAGCAGAGCAGGGGCTGATCCATCCCCACTGCGCTGGACACCCCAGGGCAGCGTCCCAGAGCGTCCTCATGCACCTGCCAACAACATCCCCCCTCTGCAGCCCTGGCCTCTCCCCCAGCTCACACAGGTGCCGCATCCTTGCAGGCACAGACACGGCAGCACTGGCTCAGGAGCCCCTGTTTGCACTGCCCAGAGCAGGCGTGAGCACCCCCATGGTGTTGGTGTGGGGAGATGAACCTGAGTGAGCACAAATGCCATCATCAGCCCCTGGGGCCAGGAAGGGCTGGGGGACAGCAGGGAAACCACTCAGGTTTGTGGTGGCCTCTGAAGTCAGCCAGAAAATTTGTTCCCAGGAGCTGTGAGTTTCCTGTGCTACTGCAGATGTTGTTGCTCAGAGCCAGGGTTGCCTGGCAGCCACCCTCAAACTGCCCTGACCAATTCCTTGGCTTCACCTTGGCTTTCTTTACCCTTCCTGGTACAAATTTCTTCCCATTGCCCACCCCTGTTCCCTCCCCTGCAAACAGCCCATCCCTGGTTGCCCTTTCCTCTCTGGCCCCACTCCTCGTTTCAGTTCCTGACTTGGCTCGATGGGAACATCCCTTTGGGGCGCAAGATCGTCCTCCAAGTGCTTCAGGAATTGTCTGCAGCCTCCTGCAGTGCCTCGTGCTGCTCCCTTGCCAGAGGCACCACAGGCCAGGGGGGCACATCTGGGCTGCTGTGTCTGGCTGTTGGCCTCTCTGTTCTCGGCAATGAGGAGGAGCTGCAGAGGCTCTGCAGGACTGACAGGATGGGCTTTGGGGCTGTGAGGAGAAGCTGAGGGACCTGGGCTGCTGGACCTTCTGGAGAGGAGGCCCAGGGCTCATCCTGCAACTGCTGCAAGGGTGGTTTCAGAGAATCACAGAATCAGCAGGCTTGGAAAAGACCTTGGACATCATCAAGTCCAACCTGTGCCCTGACACCCCCATGCCTCCCTTGAGCCTCCTCCAGGATAAACATCCTCACCGCCCTCAGGCATTCTTTATGAGACTTGTGTTCCTGACCCCTCATCAGCCTTGTTGTTCTTCTCTGGACTCGCTCCAGCCCCTCCATGTCCTGCCTAAACTGGGGTCCCAGAAGTGGACACAGCACTTGAGGTCCTGCCCAACCAGTGCTGAGCACAGGGGAAGAATCACTGCCCTGCTCCTGCTGGCCACAGCATTCCTGATCCAGGCCAGGAGCCATTGGCCTTCTTGGCCATGTGGGCACACTTCTGGCTCATGTCCAGCCTGCTGTCTGTCAGTCCCTGTCACTGAGACACACAAAGCAGCCACACGCAGACAAGTGTGGAGAATCTTTCTGTGGAGAATTTTTCTGATGCATGGCTGCACAGCAAGGGCCATGATACTGTTAAGTCGGTTGGAATGTAACTATGTCTATGTGGTGTACGTGATGATTAACAAGGATATAATGTCCTTGAGCACTAGAATGATACAACAACAAGGGTGTTGTTAGTACAAAAATGCTGAAAAATGCTAGGCTAAGGAACTGAAAATACTAGATTAAGAAAATTGTAACCGCAAGGCTGATTACAGGAAGAACATGCGTCAAAATATCATAAGCCAATCATGAGCTATAGTTTTGTAATATGTATGAACTAATTATTGACACTATATATTTGCTATTAATCTAAATAAAGCTGAGACTTGTTGATCATCATCGGATGTGGCTTGTCTCCCATTGTTTTCTGACAGGATGTCCTGGCAGGCAAAGTTGGCAGTGCCGGAGAAGCCGCAGCAGCTAGACCCAGGCTGACCCAAAATCCAGCAGGACAGCGAAGAAAACTCCGAATTCCTGAGCGCTCCAACAGATGGTAGAATTCCCAGGACCAGACTCCTCCGTTGACCGTGGACTCCAGGCAGCCAGCAGCTGCCCGATCTGCGCTCCCTGGAAAATGAGAGCCGAGAGACCACCACCCTCAGCTCTCTCCGGGAGCTTTCTCCCTCCCCCAAAACTAAGTGATCAGCTTCTTTTGTCCAGGTTAAGCATTCTCTAACTATCAGCATTTAATCTCCCAGCAACTTGGGGGGGGGGGGGGGGGGGGGGTGGAAATTCTACAGGAAACTTAACCCTCAACAGCATGGAGCAGTTGTGGGAGATTAGGGACAGGCGATCGGAAGATATCGTGCTGTACGGGCAGACAGAACCCCTCCCTCAACACTTAGTTGTTTAGTGTCCTTGATAAGCTAAGCAACATGTAACTTGTAACGTAAGCAGATGGATGTAATGTAGCAAACAGAGGTTTTATAACTCCATGTAATCAGTTAATAAACTGCCATTTGCCGTCGACCACATTTGTGTCTGTGAGCTGGTGGCCCGAGCAGCCTGGGTGTGGCTGCCGTGTCGTTCCCGAACCAGGTCGCTACGCCTCAGCGGAGGTAACAAGTGGTGCCGAAACCCCGGGAGCCACCCGGGAGAGCGGGAGTCGCCTGGACGGGTGAATGACGGCTGAGCGGCTGGGCCAACAAGCTCGGTGGGAGGGACACCTCCGGACCCGTGGGAGAAGGACGGAACCTCTCATGAAAGTCGTATCTCAGATTCATAAACAGTGGGGAATGGATTGTAAAGCAAAAGATTTTACCCTTGCAGTGACGAGGCTTTTGCAACTTAGTATCATTGATCGTCTGGTGTAAATTCTCCATCCAGATATTTGGGATCAATGTACAAAAGTTCTTGCCGAGGAAACTATGTCTTCTGGGTCGGCAAAGTATCTTAAGTCATGGGGGAGGGTTGTGCAAGATTTAAAAAGCGCTTTGCAGGAACAAGAGACCTGGTAAGCCGAACAAAATTGTCTAAAATTTACACCGCAGCTTGGTGTAGGAGCTGCAACGCAAACTATTTTAGAAGAAACTTTTTCAGAGAAACTTTTAAAGGGGATTATCAGAGCGTAGAAAAATGCGATCTGACGGTCAGTGACTGTGTTCAGGCTGCTGATAAAGTTGGTGCTGCAGACTGCAGAAACTTGGAGGAGCAAAATCTCCCTCCAAAGGCTTCAAGTCCAGATTTAGCTGCTGAAGAAAAAAATCAGGCAAAATTGTTTTATGATCAATTAACTGAGGAAGCCAGGAATATTGCCAAAAATTTTGTCAGGGGGTCCCTGGTAAAAGGGGCTGAGGGTGGACCTCCACCCTATACGGCAAGGGATTGCATTGAATCGCTGGGAGAGAACAAGAATGTATCCAGATTGGAATGTTTGGCAGATAGCCAAGAAGCAGCAAACAAAGGAGGTCTTTTACATTGTGTGCTCGTTGTTAACAGAAACAAAGATAGCGTGGCCACATGCGAACAGAAAAAAGAGGGAATTAAAGCTAGTCAGAACGCTTGCCAAAAAGCACATTCTTTTAAGGAACACAGTTTAAAAGGGGAAAGAAAGGGGCGGCTCAGCCCTGAGAGAAAGGGGCGGGGTCGGAGCCTGACCAAAAGGGTCCAGAGCGCAGAAGCAGCCGGTCAGTCGACTTCCGACTCTGATTCGAACTCTGGCTCAGAGGACTGGGACAGCCGGGACCGGGGTCATCCTCTATACGGCTCCAGCCTGCAACGGCTCATGGGCACAGACCCAACCATGATCACCCCCCAGACACAAGCCAAGGGCCAACGGGCCCACGCGGTCATGACAACTACCTAAACTAGCCCTTTAGCTATTTACCAAAAACCTAAGTCAGATCCTTACAATCTGTTTCTTAGTATGTTGAATGCTACCTTTTGTCATTGAACCAATCCAATCCAAACTTTACAAAATCATGCTGGCTATGTTGTAATGCAGAACCTCCTTTTTATGAGGCTGTCGCCCTTGATGCTCCTTTTGAATATTCTGCAGCAAACAATCCACACAACTGTAAGAGGGACACCCCCTGGAGGAAAATTACCCTGAGTCAAGTCACAGGCCGAGGCAAATGCCTTGGCAATGTAACCGTAGGAAAGCAGATGGGAAACATTTGTGCTGAGTTCATCCAACCTAGTCAAAAGACTGATAAGTGGGCAGTCCTGTTCCTACCAGGAATGTGGGTCTGCCAACAATCTCGAATAACCCCCTGTGTGTACCTTGGCAAATTCAATAACCTTGCTGACTTTTGTGTCCAAGTTCTGATTGTTCCTAGAGTCCTGTATCACCAAGAAGAAGAAATGTATTGCTTTTTAGAAGAAACCATCCAGCTCCACAAAAGAGAAGTAATGACAGGTATAACCATTGCAGTGCTCCTTGGCCTAGGAGCCACTGGCACAGCCACAGGTGTTTCAGCTCTCGTGACCCAACACCAAGGATTTTCTCAGCTGCAGATGACAATTGATGAGGACTTGTTAAGAATTGAAAAATCCATCTCCTCTCTGGAGGAATCTATCTCTTCACTTTAAGAAGTCGTCCTGCAGAACAGGCGAGGACTTGACATCTTGTTCATGCAGCAAGGAGGCCTGTGTGCTGCCTTGAGAGAAGAATGCTGTTTTTATGCAGACCATACCGGAGTTGTGCGAGACTCCATGGCCGAGCTGAGAGAAAGACAGGCCCAGAGAAAGAGAGAGAGAGAGGCCCAACAAGAATGGTTTGAGACATGGTTCAATCAGTCCCCATGGCTAGCCACCCTTGTTTCCACCCTAATAGGCCCTCTCACTATGATACTCTTGGTATTGATTTTTGGGCCTTGCATTTTGAACAAGTTAGTGTCATTTGTTAGAAGACGTTTAGAGAAACTCGACATCCTATTTATTGAACGCCTGCAATTACCATGAAGTGCACTTATTACTGACATGTTATATCACTTTTGTATCCTATTATACTAAGGTTAACAGCTTTTGCATTTTTTATAACATTTATAATTTTTACAGGTTTTTTACTTAATCATGAGGTGGGGGGAGATGTGGGAGATTAGGGACAGGCGATCAGAAGATGTTGCGTTGTACGGGTAGACAGAACCCTACCTCAACACTTAGTTGTTTTGTGTCCTTGATAAGCTAAGCAACACTAACTTGTAATGTAAGCAGATGGATGTGATGTAGCAAACAGAGGTTTTATAACTCCATGTAATCAGTTAATAAACTGCCATTTGCCGTCGACCACATTGGTGCTGTGAGCTGGTGGCGCGAGCAGCCTGGGTGTGGCTGCCGTGTCGTTC
>NW_026690276.1:0-61585 GCF_015227805.2 Hirundo rustica | reverse complement strand
TCCCCTCAAACACTGGGGCTCTGGGCTTTCCTTCAAACGCAAAACAACTTTCCTTCTCACTCAAGCATCCATGACTAACATGGGATTCCCCCTCCAAATTTCCTAATACTCAGGGATTGCTCCCAGACAAAAGCTGCCATTATCAACATCTGACTGACCCTATCTTCCTGAGAACTGGCTCTCACCTGCCTTCAAACACTGAGGCTCTGTGCTTTCCTTCCTATGGAAAAGAACATCTCCAGGTGCCCGTTTGGGATTTCAGCTTCAAAGCTCCTATATCCAAAGATTACTCCTTGATGAAACTTGACATTACATACAGCTATGGTTGGCCTTGGTCTCCTGGGAGTCAGCTCTCACCTGCTTCCCAAACACTGGGTCTCTCTGTGTTCCTTTCTATGGAAAAGAACAGGCCTTCTCCTCCAGGCAAAAAGGGTTTAAATTGGGATTGAACATTCAACATTTTGAAAATGAAAGGGTTGCTCCCAGAAAAACCTGCCAGGACAGACAGGTTTGGCTGGCCTTGGCTTCTGGTGACTGCAGTTCATCAGCCCCTGAAACACTGGAGCTCTGTGGTTTCTTTCCAGTGGAGACCATGGTGACATTGTGGAGCCCCATGGATCTATGGACACGATTCTGACACTTTGAGGCTTTCTGAAATGACAGGGCCATTGTTGCACTATGGAGATGCTGTGAATTCCAGGTACCATTGTGACACTGCAGGTTACCATGGATCCCAGCGGCCATTGTGACACTGCGGGGCCTCATGGAACCAAGGGGATCATTGTGTGAAGCAGCACGGCTTTGTGGAACCAAGAGGCTGTTGTTGCTGTACACAGCCTCATGGAATCAAAGGGCCATTCTGATCCTGCAGGGCACCGTGGATCCATGGAGAGGCCTTGCAAGGCCCCATGGAATCATGGAGACCATGGTGACACTGCAGGACCCCACAGAACCAAAGGGCCATTGTGACCCTGCAGGGCCTCATGGAAGCAAGGAGCCATTGTGACACCTGAGAAGCAAAGGAGAACATTGTGACACTACAGGGCCTCATGGAACCAAGGGGAGATGGAACAAATCTGTGTAGTTTGGCCTCCCAGGTGTCACCTGACAGGTCCAGCTGATCTTGGAATGCTGAGGGCTGCCTCTCATCAGCCCCTGGAGCACTGGGGCTCTGTGCATTCCTTCCTACGGAAAAGAACCAACTGTCTATCCAGGTGCCCACAGTTAAAATTAATACTCTCCCTGAAAAATTCCCTTGATGAAAGGGTTCTCCCAGACAAAAGCTGCCAGGACAGAGAGCTCTGGCTGGCCTTGGCTGCTGGTGGTCACCTCTCATCTCAAGGAAGCCCTGAGGAAACTATTTGAAGAGATTTGACTATTGCAACATCAATGAGTCTCTCATCCTCTGAAAAACTCTGAAAACTCAGATACACTTCTGATCATATGCGCCTTTTTTTTTTTTTTTTTCTCATTCTGTATCATACATGAAATACTATTTTCAGCTAAAAATATTCTTCTTATCACTCTCCCAGTGTTATCTGACACAAAACACCTCCTGTACACATGGATCCAGGTCACCGGTATAAGCAAACACAATAAGGAGTCCAGCAGGAATGATTTGTCTCTGCTCCCATCTGCCCCATCTCCTCTGGAGCTGGAGGTGCAGCCCCAGCACTTGGGAGGGCTCCAGGGGTCACAAGCTCAGCTCCCACACAGAGAACTTGCAGACCCTGGGGTGCCCCTTTCAGCCTCAGTGCCCAGAGCCTTTCTGCAACCTTCCCCCTGGAGCTGCTGCTTCCCTGCAGCCCTGGCCATGGACAGCAGCAGACCCTGGTGTGTCCCGAGCAGCAGTGCCAGCTCAGGGCCCTGTGGGGAGCAGGGGCTGGGGCAGCAGGACAAACCAGCCCAGCCAGCCAGGACCTGCTCTGCTGGGGAAAGGGATGTCCAGGGAGAAGAGCAAGAGAGTGTTTCTGTGCCTGCAGGGAGGAGTGCAGAGGGAGCTGCTGCTGCAGGCACCAGCCCTGGCCAGGCCCCTCTCTCCCCTGCCCAGGGCTGCTGTGCTGGCCTGGGGAGAGGGGCTGGCACTGAGTGGGCAGAGGCAGCCTGTGCTGGGCATCTCCTGGAGCCAGGAGCAGGAGTCCTGCATTGTCATTGAGCTCCACTTCCCCTGCCATGGGGAGCTCCAGCCCTGGGGCTGATGTGGAGGCTGACCTCCCTCTCTGCCCCTCAGCCGCTGCTGAGCCCTTCAAGGGGGCCAGGGCTGTGGGGTGAGTGTGGAGCGTAGAATATGGACTTCACAATTAGAAAATTCTATAGCAGGTATGTTTCATTTCTAGCTGGGATGCACACAGGGGGATATTTCCTCCAAACTGTGTGTGCTCCAGTGACTTTCTCTTGCTTTTTTATATTTTGAAGTATTACATATGCATTAAATGTCACAATACACCTATACATCTTCATTACCTAGCTCCACCTAGCCTCGCTTCATATTAAAATTAGCCAGAAGATCTTTCTGCAGCTGCCGAGTCCCCTCTGGTGGTCGTGGGCCAGGCTCTTCTGATGAAGTAACTAGTCTTCCTCCCAATGTCCTCTTCTTGACCCCTCCTTCTGAGCAGGCACAGGAAGGATTTGGCTAGTTCCCAGGTCAGTTTGAACTGGAGAAACCACGAGCCTGGTTCTTGCCAACTCCTGAGCCACAAAGTTTTGATTTATTCATTTTTGGCAAATATCTAGGTCCAGCTTTTTTTAAGTTTCAACATTATCCATCTTACCTATATGACTTCTACCTAGTAACTACCTAGCAGCCAAGCTTAATAGCTAATCTTCTGTGTTATCAGTACAAGCTGTTTTTTCACTTTTGCAAAATCACAAAAAGCTGCTTCTAAAATCCTCTATTTTCAAATCTGTAAACGTCCCCCATATCATGTGCCCCATTTTTCTTTTTAAATATTGCAAACTCTTTTGCTTCGTACGATACTTATCATATTCTCTATGACTATCCTTAACTAATTAATTAAACCATGCATTAAACCTAATGGCAATACTTCTTAATAATTTCAAGAGCATCCAAAAAGCACATTCCACCAGTGATGAGATGTGTCTTTCTCTATTCTCCTAAAGACTTTTCGTATAGTCTTTGTGTCATGGTGTATTGTAATCAGGGTTCTTCAGCTAAGGCCAAATTCATCCCTATGGGCACAGACAATACATATTATTCCCCTCACATATAAACCCCAGTTGTTTTTTTGTGGCACACCACTCTACATTAAAAAAACAAAGGTAGTCACTACACTTGTTACAGGGTCATAAGTGAAATTAACCAAAACCCACCAAAATTGAAGTTCCCTCTCTAGGTCAAATGATTTTTCAAATTTCAGTGGGAAAGGTGCCTTCTCTTCTTTCTCTAATAATTGAGGGAGACACTTCTGCATCCACAACTGCACTTGAATGGAACTGAGAGCTAAAAAAACGTTTCCAAGTGGCTGTTCCCAAAGCATTTGCTAACAGTTTATGGTCATGTTCTTCGATGTCCTCTCATCCTGATAATATTTTAAACAGTTTCCAGTGGGTAGTGCCTTAAGGTTACTGTAACTTAACCATGTCATTACCATTTGCAGCCAATCTATTCATTAATACTTGTGAATCCAGTGTGTTCAAACCCCCCAGTCCTGTTCCCAGCATTCCTGTGAAATCTCTTTTAGCTTGAATATATAAGGTGCACACTTCTGTAGTGGAAGCGCTTACCTGCCTTGCCATCTGTGCTCACTTCAGGGACCATTCTGAACTGAGCAATAGCCTTTAGATCTCTGTCTTTTTTAATAGCAAATGGTCCTGTCTTGGTGACTAGAGGTTTGGACAAGTGTATTTGGAGGGGTGTTGGTGTTTTCTAATGTCTGTGTTGGAGTTGTCCTGCTTCTGAGGACAACTGTCCTATCAATCTGCGGGTTTGACATTGGTTGTAACTATGATGATAAAAGCCAGTATTGACCACAATGTACTCATTTTGCTCGGGTAATTTTTAGTTTCAGTTCATTATCACCCAGTGTTGCCTTCCAAGGAGTCTCTGGAGCCTTCTTTACTTGAGTGTGATGGATCCAAGTACTCTGTTCCTTGATCTTAATCATGGTGAATGTGATGTGAAGCACCTGGAATGGTCTCTCCCATTGTGGTTTCAGGGTCTTCTCTGCATGAGACTTAACATATACATAATCTCCAAGCTGTATCTTATGCACTGGCCCATCCAACCCTCTGCTTTGAGTTCTACCCTCATGTTTTTCAGTGTTTCTGAGTTGCTCACTCAAGGCCACCATGTAGGTGGTCAGTGTTTCCTCCCCAGTCTGGGAGGATATTCCTTTTTGTACCCTACATGGTCTTCCATAAAGCATTTCAAAAGGACTGAACTTTTCTTTTGTTCTGGGTTTAGTCCAAATTCGCAGCAATGCCAGTGGGAAAGACTGAGGCCAGGGTAAATAATCCCTAGCTACACTATTTTCTAAATAAAATGTGGTCCTCTCTCTGAGGATACTGTTACCTCTCGAGCTTTAGCTGTCCTTGTGGGGAAAGCTTCTGGCCACCCTGAAAAGGTATCAGTTAGTACCAAAAAATATCGATACCCCCTTTTCTTGGAAGTTCTGAAAAGCCAATTTTTCACTGCTTCCCAAGCCCATGACCTTTTCCAATTTGCCCAAGTTTTGGATTGGGGGTATTATTAGGTTAAGTCTGGAGGAAAAAAATCATAATTTCAAGTCACTTGGACAAAGGTAATCTTTTCAGTTAAATAGTTATGCAGGGCATCAATTCCCCAATGTGTTTTCTTATGTTCCTCCCTTACTAGTGACCACAGTAAATGGGAGGGGATAGCTAGCTTCCCTTCTGCTGCTACAGCCCATCCCTCCTGGTTATATGTTCTCCCTTGGCCCTTAATTAGTTTTCTGTCTTCTTTATTATATGCTGGCTTACCTTGGGGGAAATCCGACCATCTGGAATCAAGGCTCCTTCTACTGTTCTCTCACCTCTTGCTGTTTCTTTTGCCTCTCTGTCTGGCAGCTCATTTCCTTTCTCCAATTCTGAGCTCACCTCCTGGTGTGCCTTAATGTGCCTGACTGACACCTTCTCAGGCATCTGGATTGCTTCCAATAGTCACATTATCTCTTGTGCATGTGTGATGTTCTTCCCCTGCAAATTCAATAGTTCCTTTTCCTTTTAGATGGCTCCATGTGCATGTACAAGACCAAATTAATATCTTGAGTCTATATAGATGTTGATTCTCTTTTTCTTTGCTAATTCCAAGGCATGGGTTAAAACAATTATCTTGGCCTTTTGTGCAGAGCTACCTGCTGCTAAGGGTCCAAATTCAAAAGCCTTTCTGCAGGTGGTAACAGCACACCCAGCATGTCGCTTTCCACTGACAATGTAAATAACTGCTCCCATCAGTGACCCAGGTTTCTGCATCATCCAAAGGGGCGTCCTTCAAATCTGGGCAGCTAGAACAAGTGGCTTTGATAGTCAGCAGGCAGTCATGATGTACCGGCTCCCCTTGATTTCCGCTGATAAAAGAGGTTGGGCTGACAATGTTAGTTACGACTATCTCTACATTATCTTGCTCTATCATGATAGCTTGGTATTTCAGGAACTGCTGAGGGGAAATGCTGGAGTCCTAGAAGCTTAGAGTTTGGGGTTTTAATGTATAGTAATGCATGTGAGTCAAGATGGAGGATTTGGGGTATTGTCTTTGTCCTTCTTCACCTTCTTCTTCCTTCTTGTTCACGAATCTGGGTGGTTTTCTGTAATTGGGTGAAAGAAATCCGCATTGTGTGTTTTGGGTGATTATAACTGGATTAGGCCATAAATAATATAGATGTCAACCGTTTATTGGATAATTGGGACTTAGATAGCCTTGAACAGACCCCATTTTAGCTCACTTTCTCGAGTCATTAGAGAGAGCTCGCATCTCGTGTGTTTTTAATAGATAGGGATAATACAGTTCAGAGTGAGACTTCAAAAACAATGTCTCCTGAGTTTTATTCACCCTGACCTTGGAGTAGAAAAGAGCCAGGCAATCCCACAGGGAAAGCCAGTGGCCACCCTTTACTTCCAACACTGTGGACACTGTGTGAGACACTAGCACAGTCATTTTCTGGCCCAAGGTGAACTTGCGTGCTTCTTGGATGTTCAGCACCACAGCTGTGACAGCTCTAAGGCAACCTGGCTGTCCTTTGGCTGCTGCATCCAGCTGCTTAGAAAAGTAAGCAACTGCCCTTCAATATGGGCCCAGGTCCTGTGCCAGTATTCCCACGGCAATCCCCTGTTTCTCATGGGAAAAGAGAAAGAATGGTTTACTCACGTCTGGAAGTTCCAGAGCTGGAGCTGACATGAGAGCTTCCTTTAGTTGTTCAAAGGCCGGTGTGGCTTCCTTTGTGCACTGGAGGTCTTTGTTTCAGTTTGCAGTGAGCACATACAGAGGTTTCACAAATAGTCTGTAATTGTAGATCCATAATTTGCACTACCCCATCATTCCCAAAAAGGTTCTCTGATCCTTTATTGTCTGGGGTTTCAGGGTTTGGCATATTACATCTGTGCACTCTTTTTCCAAAGTCTGTTGTCCAGCACTGACCTCATAAACCAGCTAAATCATCTTCTGCTTTACCACTTGAGCCTTTTTCTTTCATACTCTGTACCCCTGAAGCCCCAGGAAATTTAAAAGGCTTACTGTCCAGGCCACATGTCCCTCCTCTGTCGGAGTAGCTATTAGGATGTCATCTACATACTGCAACAATTTCCCTTCTCCTGGTGCTGCTTCCCAGGATTCCAAGTCTTTTGCAAGTTGTTCTCTGAATAAGGTGGGCAAATTTTTGAACCTCTGCAGAAGCACTGTCCATGTGAGCTGAGTTTTCACATTCAAATGCAAAAAAATTCTGTCTGGCTTCATGGTGAGAGAAGCAAAAGAAGGCGTCCTTTAAATCTAGAATGGTAAACCAAGTTAACTCTGGTGTTAAACACGTTAACAAGGTGTATGGCTTTGCCACTACAGGGTAAAGATCTTCAGTTATCTTGCTGACAGCTCGTAAATCCTGTATGACTCGATATGACCCATCAAGTTTTGGAGAGTAAAAATCAATGTGACATGCTTTTGGCAACCCCAGCTTTAAGGAGTTTTCAATTATCAGGTTAATTCTTTCCCTATTCTCTTTTCCCAGGGGATACTCTTTGATTCTAACTAGTTGTTTCCCATCCATAAGTTTGAATTGTACTGGGGGTTCATTTTTTCCTCTCCCTGGTGTATTGGAAGCCCATACTCTAGGCCACATATTTTTGATCATTTACCTCCAAAGTAATTTCCACAATTTTAAATAAATGGTTGATTTTAATTTTTCTTATAAATCTCTCCCTAGGAGTGACTCTGGGGAATTAGGCACATATAAAAACTTACGGATGCTCCATTGTTTTCCATATTTATATTTTAATGGCTTACAAAAATGTGCTATTTTAGACTGGCCAGTTGCCCCCTTGTCCTAGGGTGACTTTACGATGCTTGTGTCCCCAGTTGTCTGTTCTGTCTGAGTTGGGTGTTGTGTTCTGTGACTTTAAGCCTGGTTCTGAGAATGAAGCGGGGAGACAGAGAAGGGCCAAGTTTGTTTTCAGAAATTGCACTCACTCCTCTTCATTCCAGCTCCTGGATTGTGATCATCTGAGGCACGGACAGACAGCGGGACAGGGATCTCCTGTGCTTTTAGTTAGTTTTAGCTCGCTTTAGAGGCAGAGAAGTTCCCTGGACTGTTTTTTTTCCTTTTTCTTGGACTTGTTTAAACCTGCTCTGGGCTGAAAAACCCAGAAGAGCACCAGGAGCTCAGCACCTTCACCCCACCGGGGCCCAGGACAGCATTTTCCAGCATCAGAGGGACTGCTAAGAGATGGAGTAAGCAGATCTACAACCCATGGCAAGGACTTTCATCAATTTTGCCTCTCTCTTCAGAGTGGTGAGAGGTTTTATTGTTTCATATTATTCATTTTTTATGCTTGTGGGCACTTTGTTAAATAAATAGATTTTTCCTCTTTTCTCTAAGGAGATTTTTTTCCAGACCAACTGGGGCTGGGGCTGTTTGGGTTTGCTTCCCAGAGGGACCCTCTTTGGAGGTTTCCTCCCAAATTTGCCCTAAACCAGGACACCCCTTCACTATACCATTGTCATTCCCCACTGGCAGTAAAGCTTTATTTAAAACTGAATATGTTGGTCCTGTATCCACCATGAGTTTCACCTTCTCCGCCTCTTTTCCCAGTTTCATTTTTATAACCAGTGGATCTGCAGGGGTGGAATCCCCCTGGTTTCAGGTACTAAGTGTGACTTTCCACACACAAACTTTAAGATCTCGTGTTCCAAATCCACTTGCCTAAGGTGTTGTTCTTGCTCACACCCAAGTACATACACTCTGTTGCCTTGCAAAAAAATAATACCAATGCCTTGTACAAATCTTACACTATATTAACACCCACACGGGACGCCACGCTCTCAACGAGCTAATTGTCCTGAAATTTCCACAGAAACAAGTTATCCAGTTCCTCTCTCTTGGAAGATCCAGATCCTCTACTGCAGGTTGCTCCCAATCCAAGGCTACCAGCCTTCCTGCAGAGGTCTTATATACCCCTTCTAATAAAACCTGTTAGTTTATTTTGGTTTTACCCAGCAACATGCTCGATTCACATACTCCCACAAGTCAAGTCCAAACCACTGAGGGAGAAGAGTTTCCTCCACTCATCTAGCCACGTTTAAAACACCCAATAAAACACACAGTAATCACCACACACTCAGGCACAGCACTCTCAGACACTGCACACTCTCCTGTGCTCCCACTCTGTATTCCCACGCTTTGCCTGTCTCTGGCCGTTCCGGTCACCCAGGGACGGAAACACAGATCGGGGCTCTGCACTCACTCTGTGTCTGCTGACACGTCTCATTCACACAATCAAATGTTCAAACTTAGCAATCACAGTCACACAAATACAGGAACAGTAACTCAATTGCAGTTATAGTTGGGTGTCACAAGAGGGGAGTGTTTCCACAAACATGAATACAGCTAGTGCAAAAACTCCAAAAATCCTTTCAAAAGGCACTACATCAAAACCACATATCCCACACAGCATATATCACTGGCTTTTCATCCCACATAAATCACCTTACATAAATCATCTTACAGAAAGCCTTTTTCCCACCACTCATTAAAAAAATCTTAAAACAAACACAATTTTACAGGATATTTATGGTATAGCAACCAAGTAATAAATAATACTGGTAATATCTTGGTTTCTGCTCAGATTACACCTACATCTGCCTGGGGCCACCCAGTGGGGTCACCAGAAATTCCCTTTTTCCATATTTCCAAAATTACTATACCAGATGTCTCTGACAGATACTTAACCTTGTGCAGATGTTTCCAGCTTATTGGTTTAGCTTCAGTGCCCTCCCTTAATAGTCAATAAAATATACCTTCTCTGCCATGTGGAAGGTCCTTGTTTTTTCCCTGCAGGAGCAGGCAGGGAGCAGATTCCCCTCTGGAAAAGATCCAGGGTGCACCTTGGGGGGTCCAGCCTCCCAAGTGCTTCTGCAGCCAGTTGAAGTCCCATCGAGGACACCAAATAAAGAGTAGAATAAGGACTTTAATTAGATAATTCTAAAGCGTCTATGTTTAATTTCCAGCTGGGATACAGAGGGGGACATTTCCTCCAAACTGTGTGTGCTCCGGTGACTTTCTCTTATCTATCTTTTGAAGTATTATGCATTTGAAGTGTATGCATTCAATTTCACAATACACCTATACATTACCTACATCCGCCTAACCTCACTTTGTATTAAAATTAGCCAGAAGACCTTTCCGCAGCTGCAGAGTCCCCTCTGGTGGTCGTGGGCCAGGGTCTTCTAATGAAGTAAATAGTCTTCCTCCAAATGTCCTCTTCTTGACTGGGCAGGCACAGTAAGGATTTGGCTAGTTCCCAGGTCAGTTTGCCCTGGCCAAAACAGGAGCCTTGTTCTTGCTGGCTCCCAAGCCACAAAGTTCTTCCTTATCAATTTTTGACAAATGCCTAGGTGCAGCTTTGCTAAGTTTCAACATTATACATCTTACCTATATGTTAGTAGCTACCTAGTAACTACCTAGCAGCCAAGCTTAATAGCTAATCTTCTCTGTGTTATCAGTACAAACTGGTTTTTTACTTCTACAAAATCACCAAAAGCTGCTGCTAAAATCTTGAATTTTCACATCCATTACGTTCCCCATATTAAGTGCACCCAATGCTGGAGCACCCCAGAGAGGGCACTACCATGGGGCTCACTCAGAATTGGCTGCTGGGCTGGGCTGAGCTGGACTGGGGTGACGGCAGGGGAGGTGGGCAGAGCTGGACAGAAGCTGGGCAAGACTGGGAAATTCCCAGGAGATAAAACCCACCCATGTCAGCTGAGCTGTGTGACTCTGCAGGGCCAGGACACATTCCAGCAGGTTTGTGGGGCTGTGCCAGTCCCCTGGCAGGGATCTCACACAGGCAGGTGCAGTACTGAGGAGGTTGGTCTGTGGCTTTGGTGGCATGGCCAGTCTGAGAAGGGCTTTGACCATCCCTCCAGCCTCTTCCAGCAGCCTCTTTCAGACCTGGGCACTCACCCTAGTTTGTTGGTCTATTTGTTCTGTGGTTATCTTCTTCCTCCTGACGATTTCAGCCACCCTGTCCCAGGCTCCCTCCTCACCCAGCCCTTGGCAGACCTTAGGGCAGGGCTCTCTGTGAACCCTGCCATGGGATGTGGGTGTTGGAACTCGACACTGAGGTCTGGTGTGTCACTCTGGTGGGGAACATTTGCCCACCCAAAACACACCCTGTGCTGTGCCGTGTCTGATGAGGGGAATGTGGGGCCTGTGCTGGGCAGGGGGCCTGTGCTGCCTCAGGGATAAATGACAGGGATGAGCCACAACACAACGACCAGAAGGTGAAAATGAGGACAAGCTAGAGAGGAAGAATTCAGAAATCTGATGGGAACGTGTATCCATGTGTTTAGGAAAGCCAAAGCTCAGCTGGAGCTGATGGAGGCTGCAGGCAACATCCCAAGCAAAGTAAATTCAGTTGCAGTGTTTGCAGTAAATGGCTGCAAAAGGAACATGTCAACCTGCTGCTCAATGAGGTAATGGAGGGGCAAATCTAAGATCACGGAATGGGCTGGGTTGGAATCCTAAAGATCATCCAGTTCCAGTCTCCTGTCATGGGCAGGGACACCTTCCACTGGACCAGATTGCTCCATGCAACCTGGCCTTGAACACCTCCAGAGGTGGGGAGTCTGCAGCCTCTCTGGGTAACCTGTGCCAAGGACTCACCACCCTCACTGGGAAGAATTTCTTCTCAATATCCCATCTAAACTTGCCCTTCTTCCCCTCATGGCCATTCCCCCTTGTCCTGTCACTCCAGGCCTTTGTCCAAAGTCCCTCTCCAGCTCTCTCAAAGCCCCTTTAGGTGCTGGCATGGGCTCTAATGTCTCCCTGGAGCCTTCTCACAGCCAGGCTGAACAGCTGCAGCTCTCTCAGCCTGGCTCCAGAGCAGAGGTGCTGTAGCTGTGCAAGTGTCCATTGTGACACTGCAGGGCTTCCTGTAACCAAGGGTGCATTGTCACACTGTGGAACCAAGGAGACCCTTGTGACACTGGGGTGTCCCATGGAAACAAGGGGCCATTGTGACACTTTGAGGCCTCAAGGAACCAAGGGGCCATTATGACACTTCAGGGCCTCATGAAAGCAGGGGGATCCTTGTGGCACTGTGGGGTCTTGTATAACCAAAGGCCAGTGTGGCACTGCAGGGCCTCCTGGAACCAAGGGCCATTCTAAAACTGCAGAGCCAAGTAGGCCATTGGGACACTGTGGAGCCTGATTGACCTGATGAGAATATGGTGACACAGTGAGACCTTATGGAAACAAGGATCCATTGTGACACTTTGGGGTCTCATGTAACCAGGAGTCCGACTGTGACACTGCAGAGCCAAGGAGATCATTATGACACTACAGGGTCTCATGGAACCAAGGAGCCATTGTGACACGATGGGGCCTCATGGAACTAAGGGGCTGAGCTCTGCCCCTCCCACAGTCAGCCCTGCCCAGCCCAGGCAATGCCCAGCAATTCCTTGTCTGTGCCTGGCCTTGCTGTCAGCCCCGGCAGCGGCTGCGTGGCCCCTTTGTGCCGCGCTGGCCCAGCCATGGTGCCACAGCCCCTGTGCAGGCCCAGGGCAGGACAGGAGCACTGCGGGTGGGAACGGCCCCTGTGCCGTGGTGCCCACAGCAGCCTTGGGGCTCTGTGCCCCATGGCCTCCCTGCTGGGCAGCCTCTGCCAGCTCCTGCACAGCCCGTGGCACCTGTGGGGCTGCACAGACAGCCCTGCCCCAGGCTCTGCCGGGCTCTGGGCCAGCAGAGAGGCCGGGCAGGGCTGGCCATGGCCGGGAACAGGCCCTGAGCCCCGCAGGAAGATGGAGCTGGGCCACAGCCAAACTGCCCCGCAAACCTGGGCTGAGCAGCCAGGGCTGGCAATGGCTGGGGACAGAGGCTGGGAGTGACAAATGTCCTGGGCCCCCTCCCTGCTCTGTCCATGCCACCAAGGGCACAGAGCAGCCTCCTCTCTGGGGCACTTGCCTGTTTTCAATGCCTTCCACAGGCGCGGCCCTGCCCCACAAGGCCTGGGCTGAGTCCTGCCCCTGCACGCTCACACAGGCTGAGATGGACACTGATGGTTTCTGTGCCAGGCTCTCTCAGCCCAGCCCAGCTCCCTCCAAGCTCTGCCAGCTGCCCTGAGCTCTCTGCAGCACCAAGGGCCTCTCCCCAGCACAGCCCAGCCGGCTCTGGCCCCACAGCTCTGCTCAGGGCAGGCTGCTCTGGGCAGGGGCCCCACGGCCTCAGCCCCTCGGAAGGACACAGCAGCAGCTGCAGCTCAGAGAGGGCTCAGCCCCAGCCATGGGGGAAGGTGCCTGGCCAAGGGAAAAGGAGGCTCCCTGGGTGCCCTGCTCTCCTCTCCAGGACATCCTGAGAGCTCTGCAGCCCCTGCTGCCATCCCATCTGCCCAGGCCAGCACAACAGACCCGGTCTTGTGGTCACAGAATCACAGAATCACAGCATTTTTAGGTTGGAAGAGACCTTCAAGATCATCGAGTCCAACCCATCTCTAATACCTGGTCCTCAGGAACTGTTCCTGCTCCAGGCCCAGAGCCCATCCCAAAGCTGGAGCAGCCAGAAAGCTGTGCCCATTTCTGTTCATTGCTGCTCGAATGAGGATGCATCTTCAGCTACTTAGAAGCTGCTGGTGAATTTTGCTTTTCCAGAGGCCTCATCTTGTGTGAGTTCTTCAGTTGAGAAATTCATTGAAAAAAACTCATTAACATTTGTTGAAAACACCCAAACACGACAAGCCCCTGGGAATAACTGAGGTTTTCAATTCTTCTGTGGTTAATTAGACACATTTCAGAAGTGAATTCTAACTGAATATACTATATTTAAAACAATGAAGAAATAATTGTTTTGTCCTCTTTAGTTTTCTTTTCTTGTTTACAGATTGACATCAGCAATCTCCAGTTGATATTGATCCCCAGCACCTCCTAATGCATTCCAAATAGATCTGAAAATCCAGACCCTTCATGGCTGACAATCAATCACACTTTGTCCCTACCCCCACCCCACCTTTTCCCTCATCCAATCCCTGGGACTCAGAACACCTGAGGAAAGTTTCTCTTCATTGCCAGATTACAAAAGGTGAACATGATGCTATTTCATACCCATCACAATTCTTCCCTCAGCTTTCTGTGCAATGTCCCAGCTGCATCCTCCATCCTCCATCCCCCATCCCCCATCCACAAGGGATTTCTGTGCAACACCAGTTTTAAAACAAAGATGATGCTCAGATAGATATGAACAATCAAGGTGTTGTATCAGGATGCTCTGCCTGGATAGGAGGTCAAAACAGCTCCAACAGAGCCCTATTTGCAAAGGTGCCAGTCATGGATGGAGAAGGGGACCAGGCTGCTTTTGGTGTTGAGGAAATGCTGAAACCAGCCTGATTCATTTTATCTCTTCCCCTCCTGGCTGAAGCTCCTCTCTTGCCCCTTCCACCCACTGTCTTTTGCCTCCCACCAGGCCCCTGGTGAAGAGCCTGGCTCTGTGCTCTCCATCACCTCCTCGGTGGCACTGCCAGGCTGGCATGAGGAGCCCCTCAGCCTTCCCTGCTCTGGGCTGGACAAGCCCAGCTCCCTCAGCCTCTGCTCACAGCCAAAGGTCTCCAGCCCCACCCTTGGGCCCTTCCCTAACCCTGCTGCAGCTGCCAGACATCTTTCCTGCCCTGGGGAACCCAACCCAGGCCAGAGTGACCTGGATAATGCAGGTCCTTGATGTCCTGGTCACACAGCCCAGCCCCTTGTCCCTGTGTCAGGCTCTGAGGATTGATTTGCGGAAGATCCTCTTCTCCATCCATTACGGAAGGTCCTTGCCATGCTATAATGGCCCCTTGGTTCCAGTGGGTCCCAAAGTTTCAGAAGAGTCTCCATTGTTCCATGAGGCCCCACAATGTCACTGTGGTCCCCTTGGTTCCACAGGGCTCCACAGTGTAACAATGATTCTTGGTTCCATCAGGTTCCTCAGTCACAATGGGCTCCTTGGATCCTCAGTGTCACAATGGCCCCTTGGTTCCATGTGGCCACACTGTGTCACAGTGGCTCATGGTTCCATGGGGCCACACACATTAATAATGCACCCTTGGTTCCATGAGGTTCTGTACTATACCATGGTCACCTTGGTTCTGTGAGGCTCCACAGTGTCACAATGGACCCATTGTTCCACGAGGCCTTGCTGTGTCAGAAATGGCTCCTTGGTTCCAAGAGGTTTCTCATTGTCACAGTGGTCTCCTTGGAACTGCAGTATCACAGGGAACCATTGCTTTAATGTGGCCCCAAAGTGACAAAATGGATTTTAGTTCCATGAGGTTCCGCTGTGTCCAAATGGACCCTTTGTTCCATGAGTCTGCACAGTGTCACAGGAGACTCCTTGGTTGTGTGAGGCCCTGTCATCACCAAATATCCAAAATATCAGAATAAGACTCAACACTAAATTGCTATTTAGGAGGGTATCCTTGATTCAGGCCTCAGGTCTAGTGCGGGGTAACTCCTAACCTTACATGAACATGTAATTCTACCAGGGTGTTGCTTACATACAGTCACTCAATGTGTATTTATAGTTACACCTTTCCATAAAACCCACTTGAACTTCCCAGATTCGCTCCTTGGTTTTTCTATCACTACACTCTCGAGCCAGATGTCTTCTTTTTGTCTTCCAACCATCCTCACATGAAAAGCGGCCCCTTTACGTGACTTTTTTCTGTCCTAAAACTTCACAGGCAGGGTAGAAATGGAATTACCCTTTTGGTATCAAGCCCAAAGCTTTGCAGAAGCAGGCAGGACACAGAACTGTCAGCAAAGGAAGGGGCCAGTGAGGTGGGGCAGCCGGGGGATGACGACAGCCTGCAGGGACAGAGGTGCAGGGCATGGACACCGTAGGACAGCCTGGGCTGGAGAGGGCACAGGGATGGGCAGCAGCTGAAAGGCCCTGACACAGCCAACTCCTGCAGCACTTGGGCCATGGCTGCTGGCCCTGGCACTGAGCCATGAGCAGGAGACAAGTGACCCTGGCAGGCCTGGGGCCTCATTGCCTCCTTGTCCCTGCTCAGCAGCCTGGCAGGGGCTGCCCCATGGTTCTGCCCTTGGCATTGCACATCCCCACATCCCAGTGTCCCGGGAAGAGCCCTGAGCACTGAGGGAGGGACAGGATCTGCCTTGGCAGGGGCTGGGGCTCAGGCCTTGGCCCTTTGCATTCCTGAAATACCTCCAGGTTTGCTGAGCATCAGAGACACCTTTGCCTTGTTTGTCCCCACCTGTCATCACTGCCTGCAGTGTTCTGCTCTAACTCGAACTTGGAGAAACTTTCCTCAGTTGGGTTGCTCTGTGGGACCCATTAAAACTTGAAGAAACTTCAATGTTTCAATTTAACTTTGATTTCTTGAGAAGTTTTTTGAACATACTCTCAGGGACTGAGTTGAATGTAAACAACATCAAATCCGCAGGAGCATGATTAAAGTCCTTGTGCTGTGTCTGTGCTGCTGAGCTGGGCCAGGTTCCTGGCACAGAGGCAGCCCCTGGCAACCAAGAAAAGTTTCAAAAAGACATTTCTCCTGAGGAGAAAGCCTCCTTCAGATGGGACAACTGTGTTATTTGAAATGTGGATTCAGAGTGAATGTTTTCAGTGGCTTAACAACCTTCTCTGTTCCATTTGTCATTATTTGTTAACCCTGTCTTCTTTGTTTGCTTTGCTCTTAACAGTATAAAACATCAGTCTAACAGAGTATGAAATACTAGGTTTTGCACTTATGCCTGTTGATATCTATTTCTATGGAACTTATGCCTATGGAATATTAACTTTTGGATGGAATACATGTTTCACCAGCAAATAAACACATTGAACTGAATAACAGAACTAATCTGTCTCTAACTCTCACTGCTGCTTTAGTAAATTCTCTTGTTCCTTTTTCAATTTTTGGTCTTTTGTCTTCTCCAATTTCAGTTCTTCCATTGGATGAAGCAACATCTCTGCTTGCTCTTTCTCTCCCTCTTGTCTTTGATCTTTTTAACATGCCACTTTGTGTAGTTCTAGACTCGTTCTCATAATGTTCGGCCGCCACTTCTAGCTATGCTGTGGTGCTGTGAACACTGGCACATGCTGCCCCAGGAACCCACAAACTGAGGCCATAACTTGGGGTTGGTATCTCATAAGTCATCCAGACTCTTTGGCTCTCAGGTCAGCCTACATTGCTTTTAGGCTGTCAGGTCCATCTGGCTGCAACTCGCTCAGATTTTTAGGCTCTCAGGTCTGCCTGTTTTGCTCTCAGGCACTCAGGTCTGCCTGGCTCCTTTCTTCAGGCCCTTGATCTGCCTGGCTCAGTTTGGCTGGGCCCCACAGTCTCACTGCTCTTAGGCCTGTAGTCATTTGTCAGTATCATGTCAGGGTCACCATTCATTCTCACCCAGTCCTCATAGGGGGCACCAGTTGACAGTGGAGCCACAACTGATGTAGGTGTCAGTCCCATATTATCTAAAAACTCTCATACCTCTCTCTTGGTAGCCTACCCATGGGCAGCGCCACGCAGCCTTGTGAGTCCTGCTCTCTTCCTTATGCAGGACGGGCTAACTCTTTCCTGTCCCTTGAATGACCCAATCTGTCCCCCACATTCCTGCTTGACCCTTCTTCCTCCCAGCACAGCCTGCAGACTCCAACTGACTCTTGCCCAGCTCACCCAATGTGTTATAACACTCATTCTCATTGGACATAGCTGGGATCTATTAAGGGCAAGGCTGTTCCCACTCTTGGGAATTAGTACAGCTGCAATTTATCAGGGGTGAGATTGCCTTCAGCACTATCTCTATTCTCTTTACAATCTGTCCTCCCACACCAAGGAGAATCTGTGTACAGTACAGAACCTCATGGAACCAAGGGATCATTGTGGCACAGCCAGGCCTTGTGGAACCAAAGTGACCATGGTGACACTACGGAACCCCATGGAACTACAGGGCCATTGTCACACAGCAGGGCTTCAGAACCAAGGAGTCCATTGTGACACTGCAGAACCTCATGGAATCAAGGTGTCCATGTTACAGTACTGAACCTCATGGAACAAAGGGTCCATGGTGACACTGTGGAAACAAGGAGACTGTTGCTGGCAGTACAAAAGCTCATGGAACCAAAAGTCCATTGTGACATTGTGGAGCCTCATGGAACCATGGAGACCATTATAACACTTCAGGACCCACAAGAACCACAGTGCCATGGTTCACAGGGCCATGACACTGCAGGGCCTTGTATAACCAAGGGGTCATTGTAGCACAGCAGGGCCTCATGGAACCTAGAAATTCATAGTGACGATGTGAGGTGCCATGAGGCCATGGGAACATTCTGACTGTGTGGAACCAACGATACCATTGTGACATGATGAAGCAATATGGAATCACGGAGGCCATTGTGAACCAGTGGGGGAACCCGCTGAGACTATTATGACACTTCAAGGCCTTGTGACACCAAAGGGCCATTGTGGAACTGCAGGGACTTGTGACACCAATGAGACCATTGTGACATTGCACGGCCTCATGGCAGCAAGGGGCCATTGTGACACTCTGGGGCCTTGTAGAACCAAGGAGACAATTGTGACACTGTGCCACCATGGAACCAAGGAGAACATTGTGACACTGCAGGGCTCCGTGGAACTAAGAACTCATGTAACAGTGAGGGGCCCAATGAAATAAGTTGCCATTCCATACTTCAGGGCCTCATGGAACCAAGGTGCCCTTGTGATACTGCTGGGTCTCATGGAAGCAATGAGACCATTCTGGCACTCTGAGTCCCCAGTGAAATTAAGGGACCATTGTGACACCATAGGGCCTCAGAGAACCAAGGCAACCACTGTGACACTGCAAAGCCTCTTGGAAGGAAGGGGCCATTGCGCCACTGTGCAGGCAAGGAGAGCAGTCTGATATCATTGGGGCTCATGTAAACAAAGATCTCTTGTTATACCACAGGGCCTCATGGAACCAAGGGGAAATTGTGATGCTGCATGTCCCAAGGATCCAAGAACATGGAACAGGTCTGGTTGGCTTGGCCTCTGGAGCCCACCTGAATGGTCCAGTGTTGCTAGTGGACACGAGTAAATACTCACAGATTTGACTCCACAAGATGAAGGCTGAAGAAGAAAAGACTTTATTGTTTACAATGACCTCACTTTTATACGTTTTGAAGAATGATCAGGGATTGGAGAACAAGGCTACCACCTCTCCATCCCACTGGCCAGGTGTCCTAGGGTAACTTTATGATGCTTGTATCCCCAATTGTCTGTTCTGTTTGTGCTGTATATTGAGTCCTGTGCCTTTAAGACTGGTTCTAAGAGTGAGGAGAAGCGCGGAGTTTGTTTTGAGAAAACTGGCTGACTCCTCCACATCCTTCTGCGGACGGGATGTTCGGCGGAGGCTTGGAGAGACTGCAGGACAGAAATCTTGTTTTGCTTTTAGTTAGTTTCAGCTAGCTAGGGCAGAGAAGTTCCCTGGACTGTTTTTTTTCCTTTTTCTTGGAACTGTTTAAACCTGCTCTGGACTGAAAACCCAGGGGAGCACTGGGGGCTGCACCTGCGGCCCACCGGGGCCTGGACCTCGGCATTTTCCAGCAGCGCCGGAGAGACTGGGACTGAGGAGAGACTGAGAGAGAGCCGAGCTATACCCACAGCAAGGACTTTCTCAATTTGCCATCTCACTTCAGAAAGAGAGGTTTTATTGTTTCATATTATTCATTCTTTATACTTGTATGCACTTCATTTCTTTAGTAAAATAGTTTTTTCCACTTTTCTCCAAAGAGGTTTTTTTTACCGGACTGGTTGGAGGGAGGGGCCACTTGGGTTTGCTTCCCAGAGGGATCCTATACAGGGGTTTTCTCCCAAATTTGTCTCCAAACCAGGACAATCTGGATGAGGGGTCTGAGTCCACCATCAGCAAATTTGCAGATGACACCAAGCTGGGTGTGAGTGTGGATCTGCTGGAGGGTAGGAGGGCTCTGCACAGGGACCTGGACAGGCTGGATCCAAATTGATCCAAATATGAGGTTTAACAAGAACAAAGGCCTGGGTCCTGCATTTTGCCCACAACAACTCCTGCAGTGCTACAGGCTGGGGACAGAGTAGCTGGACAGTGCCAGGCAGAAAGGGACCTGTTCCACTGATGGACAGCAGGCTGGACATGAGCCAGCAGTGTGCCCAGGTGGCCAAGAAGGCCAATGGCACCTGGCCTGGATCAGGAATGGTGTGGCCAGCAGGAGCAGAGCTGCTGTGCCACCCCTGACCTGCACCCAGCTCTGCACACAGACATTGGTGCTGCAGCTCCAGAGAAGGGAACAAAAGGGGGAATCTCTGGAGAAAACTCTGCTGGGAAATCCTTTTGTATGTTTAAAGCCACTGAGAGCACAGCCCCTCACTGACATAGTATGGGGCCACAGAAAAAAACCCAAAACTGATATCCAAAAAACAAGTGTTATAAAATTGACTTTTATTACAAGTTAAGTGTAGAAAATGGCAATCATTTTAATGTTTCTGAAATTGTCCCGAGATCAGTCTCCACACTGCAGCCTTGAGCTCCTGGTTCCTCAGGCTATAGATGAGGGGGTTCAGGGCTGGAGGCATCACCGAGTACAGAACTGACAGTGCCAGATCCAGGGATGGGGAGGAGATGGAGGGGGGCTTCAGGTAGGCAAAGTCTGCAGTGCTGAGGAACAGGGAGACCACAGCCAGATGAGGGAGGCAGGTGGAAAAGGCTTTGTGCCGTCCCTGCTCCGAGGGGATCCTCAGCACGGCCCTGAAGATCTGTACATAGGAGAAAACAATGAACACAAAACAGCCAAGTGCTAAAGAGGCATGAACAGCAAGGAGTCCAAGTTCCCTGAGTTTGGAGTGTGAACAGGAGAGCTTTAGGATCTGTGGCACTTCACAGAAGAACTGGCCCAGGGCATTGCCCTGGCACAGGGGAAGGGAAAATGTATTGGCTGTGAGCAGCAGAGCAGTGAGAAAGCCACTGGCCCAGGCAGCTGCTGCCATGTGGGCACAAGCTCTGCTGCCCAGGAGGGTCCCGTAGTGCAGGGGTTTGCAGATGGACACGTAGCGGTCGTAGCACATGACAGTCAGGAGATAATACTCTGTTCCAATGAAAAACAGTAAGAAAAAGACCTGTGCAGCACATCCTTCATAGGAGATGGTCCTGGTGTCCCAGAGGGAATTGTGCATGGCTTTGGGGACAGTGGTGAGGATGGAGCCCAGGTCGGTGAGGGCCAGGTTGAGCAGGAAGAAGAACATGGGCGTGTGCAGGAGGTGGCCGCAGGCTACGGCGCTGATGATGAGGCCGTTGGCCAGGAGGGCAGCCAGGGAGATGCCCAGGAAGAGGCAGAAGTGCAGGAGCTGCAGCTGCCGTGTGTCTGCCAATGGCAGCAGGAGGAAGTGGCTGATGGAGCTGCTGTTGGACATTTGCAGTGTCTGGCTGTTTCAACCTGTAGGAGGAAAGATAGTGAAGTTTGAGGGTAGATTTCTCATAGAAGAGTCAAAACCCTTTCTCACAGACCATGCCCTGCCAATAAACACCACCCCTTTGTCTATGTCTGGCAGAACTTCATCTTGAGTGCTGGAGAGTGCTGCAAGCCAATGTTCACTGATGAGCCAGACCTCAAGCAGCAGGACTCCTGGGAGTCAGCCCTGACCCCCAGTCAGTGCAGGGGAACAGCGAGGGCAGGGGCCAGTCCTGGTGGTTGAACTTGGACAAAGAATCTCCTCCTAAGGCACAGGAGCTGCCAGGGTGAAGGGATGGGGATTGGAGGAGGCAGAACGAGAGATTCTGCTGCACCTGGGGAGAACAGGGGGTACAGTGAGGCAGGAGGATTGTCTGAGCCTTCGTGCAGACTGAAGGGAGCTGGTCTGTCCCTCTCTCCTGTTCCCAGCTGCTCTGGATTTGCACCTTTCTGACCTCCACTCCCATTTTACTCTGGAAAGCCAGGAGACACTGCTGAGAGCAGAGGGATCCCGGGCACACAAAGTGGCTCCTGCCTTTCCCAAAGTCAGGGAGAGTTGGCTCATTCCCAGCCTGCCCTGCCCAGAGCTCCCCAGGGCAGAGGGAGCTGGGACACCCCATTGCTGTGCTCAGCCTGCACAGGAGGAGAACAAGGGCTGGGCCTGAGCCTGCAGCTGGAACTGCCATTCCCAGAGAGCCCATCAGCAATGCCAGGAGCACCTGGGCAAGGCAAGGAGAGAGAGAGCCTGGCCCTGAGGAAAAGCCTTTCCCTGCCCAGCCCTGCACAGCCCCTGCCAGGCAGCAGCAGTGCAGGACAGTGGCCCTCGGGCCCTGGTCAGCAGGGAATGGGCACATGGCAGGAGAGATGCCCTTCAGCTCTGGGGCTGCTCTGCCGGCCCGGGAGGGGACTGAGGGCCCCGAGCCCCCAGGCTGAGGGCTGTGCTGGCTGCGAGGGGACACAAGAGCTGTGCTGCTCAGGGCAGTGTGTGCCCTGCAGGGCAGGGCCGGCAGGTGCCACATCTCCCCTGCAGCAGGGCTTCCCTCAGCACTGCCTCCCTCCCTCCCTGCCCACGCCTCTGCTGCTGGAGCTGTCCCAGCCCGAGCTGTTCCTGTGGCCCCGGGCTCCTTCCCTGCCAGTGCTCCCAGAGCCCAGCCCAGCCCCTGGGCCAGCTCTGCCCTGCAGCTGCTCGGGGCTGCAGGGATTAAAGAACAGCTCCCCCAGGCCTGGGCACCATGGAAAGGGGATGCTGGATGGATCTGGAGGCTGGGGAGCTGGAGGCACTTGCTGAGGTTCCCAGGAATCTTCAGGGTGGTGGTTTAAGTGTCTGATCCACTGCTCTTCCCTGCACAGCTGAGTTTCCATTGCCAGCAAGCTAAGACAGGGAAAAGTGGGAGCACAGATTAAGGAAAGGAGAGACTCAAGCAGTAAACTCCTGCCCTGAATGAGCTCATGAAAAATCCCATCAGAAATGACCTGGGCATGAGCTGGAGCTCTGAGCAGCCCTGGCCCACACAGCACCCTCTCCACAGCAGCAGGACGTGCCCTGGCAGGAGTCACTCCTTGCACCCACAGCTCCCCTCCATCATCCATGGGGAGATCCCAGGCAGGCTGAGAGCTGCCCCTGGCAGGTGGCAGATCCCCTGGCCTGGCCAAGAGCCCTCAGGGCTGCAGGAGCTGCTCTGCACGACAGCCCTGGGCACCCCTGGCTGCAGCCCCAGCTTCAGCCCCTGCAGCCGTCCCTGGCAGCAGGAGCCGTCCTGCCCTGTCCCTCTGACGGTGCCCAGGGCAGCCCCGCTCTGGAGCACATCCTCCCCCAAAGCAGAAAGGGCAGCAGAGCCATCCTTACAGTCATGTCAGTCCTGTCCTGGGTCAGCTTGAGGAGATCCCTGCAGCCAGAGACTTACTGTGCAAGGAGTGGTGAAGATTTCTCCATGAAGAAGCCCAGAATTGTGAAAAGTTGTGACGATTTCTCCATGAATAATCTCAGAATTGTCCTTCCAGCTTCAATAAGCTTCTGTCTGCTTCACTGCTCTCAGGTACCTGCAGGCAGTGCCCTCAGCCCTGCTGGGCTGGGAGAGGAGCTGTTCCTCAGGAGAAATGTCTTTTTGAAGCTTCTCTTGCTTGCCAGGAGCTGCCTCTGTGCCAGGAGCCCAGCCCAGCTCAGCAGCACAGACACAGCACAAGGACTTTAATAACCCTCTCAGGGCTTTGGGGTTGTTTACATCTGACTCAGTCCCTAAGAGTGTCTTCAAAAATTCTTCCGAGCACCCAAAGTGAGTTTGAATCTCCAAAGTTTCTTGAAGTTTTAATGGGTCCCACTGAGGGGCATGACTGAGAAAGTGTCCCCAGGTTCCAGTTAGAGCAGAACACTGCAGGCAGTGATGACAGGTGGGGACAAACAAGCCTGACCTGTCTGTCATGGCTACTTTTGTCTGGGAGCAATCCTTGGCTATATGGAATTTGGGAGGAAAAATTCCAATTTTGGCCACAGCTGCTGGACAAGAAGGCCTGTCTCTTTTCAGGGGAAAGAAGGCACAGAGCTCTGCTGTTTCAGGGGCAAATGAGATGTGACCACCAGAGGCCAGGGCCATCAAGGGCTGGCAGGTTTTTTTCTGAGAATACCCTTGCATGTAGGAAACTCTTTTGGGGAAATACCAATGTTGGCCATGGGCATTTAAAAAGAGGGGAAATTCTTTTCCATAGAAATGAAAGCACTGAGCCCCAGTGTTTCATGGGCAGATGAGAAGCAGCCCTTAACATTCTAAGATCAGCTGGACTTGTCAGGTGGGTCCTGGGAGGCCAAAGCCGCCAAACCTGTTCCATGTTCCCTTAGTTCTATGGGGCCCCACAGTGTCCCAATGGCTCCTTGCTTCCATGAGGCTCTGAGGTGTCACATTGGTCCCTTGGTTACATGTGGCTGTGAAGGGTCTTAATGGTCTCCATGGTTCCACCAGGCCCCAAAGTGTCGCCATGGCCCCTTGGTTCCCTGAGGTCCCCACAGTTTCACACAGGTCTCCATAGGAAGGAAACAACTGAGCCCCCACGTCACAGGGGCAGAGGAGGGGCAGTGACCAGGGGCCACAGGCAGCCAGATTAGACGGTGCTGGCAGGTTTTGTCTCTGAGCAAATATATCCCCAAATATCGAATATATATTCCAAATGTCCCAGGATATTTGGAATTTTAGAGGTGGAAGACCAATTTCAGACATTAACGCCTGGAGGAGAAGGACGGTTCCTTTCCATAGGAAGGAAAGCACGGAACATCGATGTTTCAGGGGCAGGTGAAGGCGGCCATCAGAGGCCAAAGCCAGCCAGACCTCTCTGTCCTGGTAGCTTTTGTCTGAAAGCAACCCTTGGATAGAGGGAATTTTGCAGGTAGAATCTCCATTTCAACCATGAGTGCTTTGACAAGGAAGACGTTCCTTTTCCACCTAAAGGAAAGCACAGAGCCCCAGTGGTTCAAAAGCAGGTGAGAGGCAGCCCCCAAGAAGCCAAGGGCAGCCAGACCTGTCTGTCCTGGCAGTTTGGGAGCAATCCTTGGATGTGCAGAGTTGTGGAGCTGGAATCCCAATTTTGGCCATGGGCAGCTGGTTGAGATGGATCGTTTTATCTGTAGCAAGGAAAAGTGCAAAGTCCAAGGGTTTTGGAGGAGGATAAGAGGTAGCCACCCATGGACCAAAGCAGCTGGACCTGTCTCTCCTGGCACCTTTAATCTGGGGGAAATCCTTGGATATAGGGAATTTTGGAGGTGGAATCTCAGTTTTGGCCATGAGCACCTGGCCAGGAAGGAGAGTTCTTTTCATTAGGAAGGAAAGCACTGAGCCCCAGTGTTTCAAAGGCATGTGAGAAGCAGCTCTTCAGAAGTCACGGCCAGCCAGACTTGTCTTTCCCAGCAGCTTTTGGCTGGGAGCTATCCTTGGATATAGGGAATTCTGGAGATGGATTCCCAACTTTGGTCATGCACACCGGTACATGAAAGGTGCTTTTTTTCCCATAGGAAATGAAAGCACATGGTCACAGTGTCTCAAAGGCAGATGAGAGGTGGACCCTGGGTGGCCAAGCCAGCCAGATCTGTCTCTCCTGGCAGATTTCATCTGGGAACAACAATCTTTGCATAAAAGGAAATTTGGAGGAGAAAACCCAGTTTGGTCATGGGCCCCTGGAGGAGAAGAACAGGTCTTTCCTGCAGGAAAAAGAGCACAGGACCCCAGGGCTTCAGATGAGCAACAGCCCTCAACATCCATGATCAGCCAGACCTGTCCAACGGCCCCCAGCAGGCCCAGCCAGCCATGCCTCTTCCATGTTCCCTTGATTCCATGTGGCCCCTGAGTTTCACAATGGTTACCTTGATTCCATGAGGCACCACAGTGTCACCATGAACCCTTGGTTCCATGAGGTTCTGCACTGTCAGCAATGGTCTCCTTGGATCCAAAGTGTCACAAAGGCTGCACAAAGGCCCAAGTGAGAAGAATGAAATTCTTAAGGTGCAATGTTTACAAGTTATTGAATGTCTGAATTACTAGATTGTTAGTTATCAATTATCGGTATTATCTGTTATCTGTACAAGTTACCAGTTCTGTGTATTAAAGTTACCTGTTTGCTGTACCCCGAACCCCAGTTCTTTACCAAATGTTGTATTTCCCTAGTTGCTTCCCAGCTCTCAAGGCCCCAGAACCCCTTACCTTATCATAAGTTAAGCCCCCACTGCTCCCCTAGTAGCCTAAGCCACCACTGCCGCGCCTGCTGCTCCCCATCTGCCCATCATGACATGGACGCCGCCCGCTTTTTCATCAGCTCCTCCCCACCTGCCTGTCAACTCGGAGGCCCCGCCCACTCCTCGCCTGCTCCTGGCCCAACACTGCCCATTTTGGAAATCAGGCAGGACGGAAGTGTGGTGGACACCAATGGCCCCTAAGAACAACGAGCCAGCATGAATTTCGGGAAAATGAAAGGTAGTGTCTGGTGAGGAGAGAGCTCAAGTATCTGCTAACCCCTTCCAGCTATTTTCCAGAATCTTGTCATAATCTAAGAGACCCTCGCTGAGAGACACCCCCTGGACCTAAGTAGCCTAACATGAGATCCAGGGGACTCCTGCGAGGCAAGGCTTCCGACTCTGCGGCTGTGCAGCAAAGTCGTCAAGGACCTCCTCCTCAGCGGTGTCCATTGGGAGCAGCGGTGGCGTAGGCTTCCCTGAGCCTTCTCTCATAAAAGAGCTGAAATAAAGGCATTAAAGGAGTTAAACCGATCTCCTGCCCGATTTATTTCTAACACAAGGGTATAAATGACGGAGCACAAGCTCAGCCACCAGCCTGTGGTCTGGACCCTCCTTCTCCTGGGCTTCGTGTCTCACCCACACGGGAACCCGAGTAGTTTGTAGCTATATGAATATCATTCTATACCTCTTCTGTCTTTCTGTCTCTCTCTTTTTCTTCTCCTTCTAAGCCTCTTTACCTGAAGCATTATGGGGTAGCTTAACATCTTTATGGTTTAATAGTTTCCAGGTTATAAGGGCTAAGTTAATGAAGTTACTGCTGTAAGTGTTCCATGATGAATTGAATGCTGTATTAAATCCTTTGCCAAAGTTCCTTGGTTTTCTGTATTTTGCAAGTAAAATTTTGTGTCATTTTGACCTCATGAGACTGTCTGGTTGCTGATTCTCCTGTGCACCAAACTGGAGTAAAAGAGCCTTTTGTTACCCCCATCATTAAGGTGTTTGTGGTGTTAAAGCCCAGCAAGCTCACAATGGCCTCTTGTTTCCAATGGCCCTGGTGTGTCACACTAGCCCTTGGTTCCATGAGGATTTCAAGTGTTACACAGCTTGATGACATTTGTCCTTGCTGCCCCTGCCATCCCCCTGCCCCACAAACAGCCCCGAGCCACCCGTGAGGGACAGGCCCTGCTGTGCCAGGCCTGGCCTCAGGGCTTGGCCTTTCTGCTTCCTCCAGCCAGCCCAGGCCTTGCTCAGCATTGCAGTTCCCTGCTCACAGCCTTTGGCTCCCTGCAATCCTGGCCTCAAGGATCTGCTCTCACCAGTGCCTGGGGAGCCTTTGGCACTCCCTGCCCTCACTGGGGCCCAGTGATGCTCCAAGGGACTTGGAGTTTTGCTTCTGCCTCCCTGAGCAGCTTCTTCAACTTTCTCTCAATAGCAGAGGCTCCTGGACTCAGCCCCAAATCCACCAAGGGGTTCATGAAAATACAGAAAGCCCTCAGTAGCTCTTTGTCTTCCTTCAATTGTCTTCAAGTCTCCAGGGCTTGTGCAGCTGATTGGAGTCAGTTTGGAGTTCTGTTAAGGAGGGAGATTTCAAAGTGCATCTCATGATTTTTGATTTTTATAATCGTGTGAGGTATTTTTTTAAATTTTCAGTTCTGAGAAGAGGTGACAAAAGCATTCTCCAAGTGATCTTGATGCTGAATGTCTCTTTAGGAGGTCTGGGCCTGGAGAAGAATGAGCCCCTTGCAAGCTGACCCTCTTTGGACAACCTGCTCCTTACTCCCAACTTCACCATGTCTGACATCACCCACCAGGGACTAAATTCCCAAAACATAACAAAAAACCAAACCAAACCAAACCAAACCAAACAAGCAAACAAACAAACAAAAACAAAAAAAAGAGGCATTTTTCTTTACAGTTAAAATCTAATTAAATAATAAAATATAATTGCACCTTTCTTACTTATAATAATATAATTCTATGTTTCTACATAGCTAATTTTTATATTTATATTAAAAATCTATACATTTTAAGCAACCAAAATGTTTTTAGTCATTTCTTCTTGGTAACACAATTCCCTTCATTAATTAATTGACCACTATTTTCTATTGATTTCTCCCTATTTATGCTAACGAGTCCTAATTTTAGTCCTTTTCTCATATTTTTTAGCATTTTGTCAGACAGGGTAAAAGAGGCCACTTGGGGGTCCATGGAGACATTTCTGGGGCACATTTGGGGCAGTTTTGCTTCTGGGGAGGGAATTTGGAGAGAACTTGAGGGTCTGAAGGACTCTTGGGGGAGCCAGGCAGGCACTTGGAGGGGGACTCAGGGATTCAGTCGGACAATTCGGGATGCGGGGGAGCACTTGGGGGTCCAGGGGGGCACTTGGAGGTCAGGGAGGGGAATCTGGGGGCCCTTCGGGCTCCGGGCGGGCACTTGGGGGGCTCTGACGGGGCTCTCTGCGGCGCGGGGGATGATGGGAGTTGTAGGCGCGGGTATAACACGGTTCAATCGGGCCGCGGAGCATCACGGGGGTTTTAGGTGCAGCGCCATAGGCTCTCAGTGCGGCGCAGGGCATGACGGGAGATGAAGTCACGAATATAATAGCTGTCTGCGGGCTTCACGGAGCATGCTGGGAGCTGTAGTCCCGGAAGTGGCTGTAACGGAGATTTTTGGGGTCCGGGAAGGCACTTGGGGGTCACTTTTGTATCCCAGCCGCGACTTGTGGTCCTCGGAGGGAACGTATGTGGTGCGGGAGCTCTTGAGGGGAGCTTGGGAGCCTCTCTAACCAGGCTCTTTAGGGCTCGGAGCACGGCAACAGTTTTAGGAGCGGAACTGTTTTATGAGGGGCTCAGATGCCGCGGGGGATGATAGGAGATGAATTCACAGGAGCGGCTGTAACGGCATCAATTCAGAGGATGCGAAGTCGCTTCTGGGGAATCCCGAATGGGCGCTGAGGGGACACTTACGGATGCTGGAGGGTCTGGGGGACACTTATGGGACACGGGGCGGGGTGGATACCCGCATTCTGTGGAGCGCGGGGCATGACGGGCGATGTAGTCCCGGCTGCAATGGGGCTCTATCGGGCTTCGGGGCATGACGGGAGTTATAGGCAAAAAGAAAAGATGGCGCCGACACCCGGCACCGCCCCTGAAGCCCCGATCTCCAGCGGTGATTGGCTGCGAGCGGTGATGGGCAGGAACCTCCGCAAATAGGAGGCAGTGAAGGCGGGAACAGCCCATTCCACCCCTCCAGTCCCTTCCAGTACCCCCGAGTTTATTCCCAGTACAGCCCAGTACAACCCCAGTGCCCTCCCTGTCGCGCCCACTAAAGCCCTGTTCATCTCCAGTACAGCCCAGTATACCCACAGTGCCCTTCTGGGCCCTCCCAGTACACCTGAGTTCATTCCCATTTCCTTCCAGTTCCACTTGGTGATACCCACAGTATGTCCAAGTGTCCCCCAGTCTTCCCCACAGTGTTCCCAGCTTCCCTAGTTTGTCCCAGTATCCCCCAGTATCACTCACAGTATCTCCCGTTTGCCCCACTATCCCCCAGTATCACTCCCAGTATGTCCCAGTATGTTCCATTATGTCTCAGTGTACCCCCACAGTCCATCCCAGTCTGACCAGATTCCCCCTCAGCATTCCCCATGTTCCCAGATTGTCCCAGTCCTCCCCAGTATCACTCCCAGTATGTCCCAGTGTCTCCCACAGCGTTCCCAGTGTCCCCCAGTATGTCCCAGTCCTCCCCAGTGTTTCCAAAAAAACTTGCACTGCTCACGGTTGCCGTGGCACCCAAACCCAGCAGTGGGATCAGTGCAGTGTCCATGGCCACAGCCCCTTGCAGACCTCCTGAGGAGAGACCCTGGATCAATATCAATCACAGAATGCTGCAATCACCTCTGCTCCAAAGAGAAAAGTAATAAAACACACCCTTTATAACAGGAATGTGTGTTTCTTAGAAGCTCTTTGAAATCTTTCTCCATAACTGTTGTAGAAAACATTCATAATGAGCTGCACCAGACCAGAGGGAAATCAAGGCAGAGCCATGGTTTGTCAGGACTTGCTTGATCCCAAGGAGCCCCGTGGTGCGTTTGGTGCTGAGCCCTCAGGGCCTGAGAGGAGATTGCACAAACCTTTCCAGCAGTCCAAGTCACAGGAAAAACCCAAAGTGTCTCACAGCATTCATGGGTCCCACTGAGGTCCATCCCCAACACAGGCTCCTCATGGACTCCTTGGAGGAGAGAACTGGAGGCCATGATTGCCCCAAAACCTCTCAGAGACTCAGTGTGGCAAGGACAACCTAAAGTACCTTAAAAAACTTGAATATCTCAAAGCATCAATGAGCTCCACTGAGTGTCAATACAAAGCCTCTCTAGGGACTCATTAAATATTGGATAATTGGAGGCCATGACTGCACAAACCTCTCAGGGATTCAGTGTCAAAAAGTAGCACTTTAATGACTCTTGAGTACTTTGAGGCATTAATGAGCCCCACTGAGTGTTGTTACTGACAAAACATCTCCAGGGACTAATTACAGCAGATAATTGGAGGTCATGATTGCACAAACCCCTCAGAGACTCCCAGGCCAAAGCAAAACCCAAAGTCCTTTGGAAAACCTGCAGTCCCTGGGAGCATTAAGGAGCCCCCCAGGGCCATTCCTGCCCAAGGCTCCCCAGGGACTGGTCCCAGCAGATCCCTGAGGCCACTGGGATGTGGGGGGATGCTGAGGGCAGGACAAGGGGCTGACAGTGCCCAGCCTTGCTGGGGCTGTGCCAGGAGGCCCCAGGGCCTCAGGACAAGGTGTCTCCTCACAGCCCTTGGTGGCACAGACCCTGCAGTGCCCCAGGGCACCAAGACTTGGCTTCTCCTGGGCACTGCCAGCCCTGCCAGGGCCCTTGGCCATGTCCAGCACAGCTTGTCCTGCGCTGTCCCACAGCTGCTGCTGTGTCCCTGCAGGCTGCACACTCCCATCTCGCTGCCCCCTGGCTCTGCCCTGCATTTCCCTTTCTCTTCTCCCTCATATCCTGGGATGGAACATGGGAGAATGGGTCAAAGCTGTACCAGGGACGGTTTAGACTGCACAGGAGAAAGTGTTTCTTTCCTGAGAGGGTGCTCAAACACTGCACAGGCTCCCTGGAGAGGTGGTTGATGCCCCAAGGCTGTCAGTGTTTAAGAGACATTTGGACAGTGCCCTTAATGACTGCTTTCACTTTTGGTCAGTCCTGGAGGGGTTGGGCACTTGGACCAGACCATCATTCTGCTGTGAACTGCAGATCATTCCCAACGGGACTATCCTGGTCTGGTCTATCCCATTCCATAGTCATACCTGTACATGGATCCCTGCAGCAGCTGTGCTCAGACACTCTGCCAACAACATTCTCCTTGGTTCTGCAGTGTCACAAGAACCCTTTGATCCATGAGTTTCTGTAGTGTCACCATGGTCTCTTTGGGTCCACAAGGCCTTGCTGTGACACAATGGCCCCTTGGTTCCATGAGGTTCTGTGCTGTCAACAGGAATCTCCTTGGTTCCGCAGTGTCATAATGGACCCTTGGTTCCATGAGGTGCCTGGCCTCCCACAGCCTCTCAGAGACCCTTTTCCCCCTCAAGGTCCCTGACAGCTCCTCATGGCCCCTCACAGCCCCTCACAGCCCCAGGCACGGGGCTCCTCCCAAAGGAGAAGGGGTCGGGCCCTGCTTGTTCTCCTTTGATTTCGGTCCCTTCACAGCCATGAGTAAAGAAAGGCTGAAATGGAGCCTTTCCCCAGCGTTTCCCTCGGGGTTCATTGCGGCTGAAGCTGTGTGCTGGCGCTGGCCCCAGCGCCAACATCCCTGCAGCCGCCCAGGCCTTTGCTGTCCCCCCGTGTCCATTCCCTGTCCCCGAGTCCCGCCCGGCTCTGGCAGCAGCAGGAGCCGCAGCGCAGCGGGCGCCGGCCCGGCCCAGCCGGGGCTCCCGGGCAGGAGCAGCAGCAG
The DNA here is from genome assembly GCF_015227805.2 of Hirundo rustica. NCBI lineage: Eukaryota > Metazoa > Chordata > Aves > Passeriformes > Hirundinidae > Hirundo > Hirundo rustica. Next base: position 29,771 of record NW_026690276.1, on the reverse strand, counting down.
CGCCGGCCCCTTCCCACCTGCTCCTGCCTCGGCTTCCCAGGGGATTTTCCAGCTGAATTTCTGGAGTAGAGCAACAATCACCCACAAACAGCCCTGATTCCTCCGGGCCCGGCTGTGCTGCCCTGAGCCAGCCTCCAGAGAAAGGAAGGATCGGGTTCCAGCGCTGTTTTCAGCACTGTTTTACTCACCCTGAGGTGACAGCAGGAGGCTGCTGCTGCTGCCTTTGCCTTGGGAATTGTAGATCATGGCTGCTCTTGCCCCTCTGCTGCTTGCCACTTGAATTTTATCCATAAAACTGCAATTGCCTCTTTCGATTGGTGCCATTTAGAGTGCCTTTGTGACAGGGAACTCTGGCATCATGAGTAGCAGATCTCCAAATGTTCACAGGTCCCTGAGCTCAAAGCTGAGGAGAGTTAAAGCCGCACAGGCCACATTTGCAGCGCTCAAACACAGCCCTGATGCTTGTGCTGCTGAAATAGAATCAATTGACAGAGGCCATCAGAAATTGCCTCTGGAGAGTCAAATAAAATGAAAAAATCCACCAGAAGAAAAAAACAGAATGAGAACTTCTCAACTCGCTTCATCATTTCTTCCGAGCAGCAGCACAAAGTGGAGATGCCCAGAGGTATTTCCAGCTGCTGCTGATCCCAGTTGGAGCCCAGCCTGCTGCCCAGTCCCAGCAGAACCTGAGCCCAGCCCGGGGAGCTCCCGCAGTGTCGGGAGCTCAGCGCACGCGGGGCCAGGCCCAGAGCCCCGGGCACGGCCGCCGATTGCGGGGCAGCGGCACAGGCGGAATGTCCTGCGGCCCAAACCTCCTGCTCCTGACACACAGCGCCCATCGTTCTCCCCCTCCTCCTCCTCCTCTCCCAGCACAGCACAAATTCCAGCTCGGAGGAGGCTTCCCAAGACAGGGCTCAGGCTCCTGTTTCAGCCTGAGTGTCCCTGCAGAGGAACAGGGCATCTTTCAGGCAGTTCCACAAACTCAGGATTCTCATTTCATGGGAAATCTGAGATGCAAATGCCCTTGTTAGGAAGGACAAAAGAGAGGGAATGGATTGGAAATGATTTGGACAAAATGACCCTTCTTACAGGCCAAGTTCACAAAGTCATTCCCTGCATTTCGCCTTTTCAGATTCTTTCTGTCATCTACTCGCAGAGGCTTGTTCTGCTGCTTCCAATGAACTGATTGTACTCTTGATTTGTATCAGTGCATCAGATGTAGAAACATCTAAACTGAACACAGAAACAAATTCCCTCTGTCAGCCCATTTTCATGTTCTGGATCACTTTCGAAGATGTCCATGGTGTTGTTGAAATGATTATCACACAACCCTCAACTTCTGGCTGCAGGCTCTGGAGATTCTTTCTCTGCATTCAGCCAGGCTTGTACTCCCTAACAATTGACAGAATCATGGAATCACTATGTTGGAAGAGATCTTCAAGATCATCGAGCCCAACCCATGCCCAAACACCTCAACAAAACCATGGCACTGAGTGTAACATCCAAACTTTTTTCAAACACCTGCAGGGATGGTGCTGCCACCACCTCCCTGGGCAGATCATTCCAATATTTTATCACACCTTCTTTTTCCTAATATCCAACCTGTATTTCCCTTGACACAGCTTCAGACTGTGTCCTCTCATTCTGTCAGTTGCTGCCTGGAGAAAGAGACCAACCCCCAGCTGACTACAACCACCCTTCAGGAAGTTGTAGAGAGTGATAAGGTCACCTCTGGGTCTCCTTTTCTCCAGGACAAACAAGCCCAGCTCCCTCAGCCACTCCTCACAGGACTTGTGTTCCAAGTCCCTCACCAGCCTTGTTGCCCTCCTCTGGATGCACTCAAGCGTCTCAACGTCCTTCCTAAACTGAGGGGCCCAGAACTGGACACAGCACTCCAGGTGTGGCCTCACCAGTGCCGAGTACAGGGGAAGAATGACCTCCCTGCTCCTGCTGGCCACACCATTCCTGATCCAGGCCAGGTGCCATTGGCCTTCTTGGCCACCTGGGCACACTGCTGGCTCATGTCCAGCCTGCTGTCCATCAGTGGAACAGGTCCCTTTCTGCCTGGGCACTGTCCAGCCACACCATCCCCAGCCTTGAGCGCTGCAGGGGGTATTGTGCCCAAAATGCAGGACTCAGCACTTAGACCTATTAAACTTCATCTTATTGGACTCTGCCCACCCATCCAACTGTTCCAGGTCTCTCTGCAGAGCCCTCCTACATTCCAACAGATCTACACATGCTCCCACCTTGGTGTCATCTGCAAATTTGCTAAGGAAAGACTCATTGCCCTCATCCATGTCATCAATAAAAATCCTGAACAGAGCTGGCCCCAGCACAGACCCCTGAGGAACACCACTGGTGACTGGCTGCCAGCTGCATGCAGCACCGTTCCCCACCACTCTCTGGGCCCGGCCATGCAGACAGTTCTTAACCCAGCAAAGAGTGCTCCTGTCCAAGCCGTGGGCTGCCAGCTTTTCCAGGAGTGTGCTGTGGGAGACAGTGTCAAAGGCCTTGCTGAAGTCCAAATACACAACATCCACAGCATTCCCACATCCACCAGGTGGGTCACCTGGTCATAAAAGGAGAGCAGGCTGGTCAAACACAACCCACCCCTCCTAAACCCATGCTGGCTGGGTCTGATACCCTGGCCATCCTGCAGGTGCTGTGTGATGACACTCAATATAAACTGCTCCATGACCTTACCGGGTACTGAGGTCAGGCTGACTGGCCTCTAATTACCAGGATCCTCCTTCCCACCCTTCTTGTGAATGGTGTCACATTGGCCAGCTTCCTGTCACCTGGAACCTCACCAGTGAGCCAGGACTGTTGGTAAATGATGGAGAGCAGCTTTGCAGGCTCATCTGCCAGCTCCCTCATCACCTTGGGATGGATCCCATCTGGGCCCATAGATTTATGAACATCCAAGCAGCTCAGCAGTTCTCTGACTGCCTCCTCCTGGATAACAGGGGGACCATTCTGCTCCCTGACACCATCTACCAGCCCAGGAGGGCAGTTGTCCTGAGGACAAGCCGTCTTCCCACTAAAGACTGAGGCAAAGAAGGCATCAAGCACTTCTGCCTTCTCCTCATCTGCAGTTACTGAGTTCCCTTGCACATCCAGCAGAGAACAAAGGTTGGTGTTACCCTTCCTTTGCCTCTAATATATTTGTAAAAACATTTTTTATTATCCTTTACAAAAGCTGTCAAATTAAGTTTGAACTGAGCTTTGGCCACCCTACTGTTTTATCTACATGCCCTAGCAACTCTCTTAAATATCTCCTGAGAGACCTGACCCTCCTCCAAAAGATGATACAACCTCTTTTTATTCTTAAGATCTTTCAAAACCCTGTTGCCCATCCAGGATGGACGTTTGCCTCGTCAGCTCATCTTTCAGCACACAGTCTGTTCCTCTGCCCTCAAGATCTCTGCTTTGAAGCATGCCCACCCTTCCTGGACTCCTTTGTTTTGAAAGGCTGCTTCCCAAGGAACTCGCTGAATAAGTCTCCTAAAGAGGCCAAAGTCTGCCCTCCTGAAGTTTAGTGTAAAAGTCATATTGATGTTCCTCCTGATTTCACCCAATATCGAGAACTCTCTCATTTCTTGATCACTCTGTCCCAAGCATCCTCCAACCACCACATCTCCCACCTTTCCTTCCCTATTTGCAAACAACAGGTCTAACATAGTCCATCCCCTGGTGGGCTCACACCAGCTGTGTCAACAGGTTGTTCTCCATACACTCCAAAACCTTCCTGCACTGCCTCTTTTCTGCTGTATTAAGATCCCAGCAGATGTCTGGTAGGTTAAAGTCACCTACAAGAACAGGGGCTGGTGATCCTGAAACATTCTCCAGCTGCTTATAGAATAAGTTGTCCAGCTCTTCTTCTTCCTGCTAGGTTTGACAATAACAGACTCCCAGTAGGTACCACTGGAACCCTGTCCCGTTTTCTTAGGGGAGAACAGTAACAATGGAAACCTTACCAATGGCACAACTCACCAGTTCACAAGGAAAAGAAAGAACAAGTTGTCATGTTTATCAAATATTTTTCTTGCTTTGCTGCAAGACTCCTGCTGCATGCACAGTGTGGAAAGCCAAGGGAAGCTGCAGTTGGTGGCACAGCTTGTGCCAGAAGCTGCACCTCATTCTCCAGGAAAGTTTCTTGGAAAGAGCAAATGGGATTGTGGAGCAGATTCTGGGAAAACTGAAAGAGCTTTTAAGAAATGAAATGAAAATGGAAAGAAACATTCCAAGATGTTTTTCTCTATTTATTTCTATGCTCCCCTTTTCCGTCTTGCACTACTTCTCCATCCCATCAATTCCAAATGGAACTCAACTCTAAGATCCATGACTTGGCAAATTTCAGACACTGTAAAATACCATGAGCTACACCCAGTTTGCCTTCCCCTGTTTTTCTTGGAAAGCAATGCTGGAGACACAGGTGCAGTGCTTGGGTCAGGTACAAATTCTGCATTCAGGGAATGTGCTCTGACAGTGTCTGACCCTCAGCAGGGACAATGCACAGCAGCAGCCAAGGGGATTCCTGTGCCACCGTGCAGGAGTCAAGACTCTGGGTCTTGGCTCAACACTGCAAAGTTCCCGTGTCTGGACAGGCTCAGGGGCTGCCCCCGGGGAGCGCGGGGCTCGGCGCGGGGCTGAGCGGGCAACGGACAAACGGACACTGGGAAAAACGGCCCCAGGGCTTCAGTTGCAGCAGCAGCAGCAGCGGCAGCAGCAGCAGCAACAGCGGCATAAGCCAAAGAGGAGATTTAGTCGACTCCCTCCTGCTTCTTCTCTCCCTCTCCCTCAGTCCCGCACACTATCCCGCAGTCCCGCACCCTCTCCCGGTCTCCCTTTCCCGGTGTCCCCCTCCTCTCCCAGTCTCCCTCTCCCCTGCCGGGCCGGGCCATGCCCCCAGCCCGCCCCCGGCCCCGGACGGGGCTGCCCCGTCCCCGCCCCCGGGCGTCCCGCCGCGGTCTCCCCTCCGCCCGGCTCTGGCCGTACTGGCGGTGGCGATGCTGGGCGGGCATCAGTGCCTGGAGCCAAGGGGGCATCGCTGCCCTTTGGCTGCACCTGAGCCATGCTCGGCCCCGGCCCCGGCCCCGGCCCCGGCCCCGGCCCCGGCCCCGGCCCCGGCCCCAACCCCGGCTCCTCCCGGGCCCCGCAGAGGACACACGCGGCGCAGCCGCTCCCGCCGCCTCCGCTGCGGCTTCCCCGGCCCGAGCTCCGCCGCTCGGCAGCGCGGCCGCCGGCCCCGAGCCGCCGCTGTCCCGTCCCAAGGAGCGAACGCCTGGGGATGCCCGGCCCGGGGCGGTTGAGGGGCGCTCGGGGGCCGTTCCTGGCCCCGGGCCGAGCGCTGACAGCCGCGTCTCGCCGGCAGGGAAGGCGCAGCACGGCCTCAAGGAGCAGTACCGAGTGGGGTCGCTCCTGGGGCGCGGCGGCTTCGGCAGCGTCTTCGCGGCGACGCGGCTCTCGGACGGCGCCCCGGTGAGCGGCGGGGCCGGCGGCGGGCGCAGGAGATGGAGGATGGGGCTGGGCAGGGCGGGTGCTGAGCTCATCCCGCTGCTCCCCTTGGTTTGCAGGTGGCCATCAAAAGGGTGCCACGGAACCGCGTCCGGCACTGGGACCAGCTGGTGAGTGAGCGGGGCCAGCGGGAGAAGCCGGGGCGTGCTGGGCGGGGATGAGCCGAGCCCCGGCAGGGTGGAAGCCCCAAGGATGCCTGGAGGGAGAGCGGGCGTGGGGCCAGCGCAGGGTGCAGAGCATCCCGGGCTGGGTGAGGGCTTCCCCAGCCCTGGCACGGCATCAGCCCCACTGACGGCATCGTGCTCCTCCCGCAGCCCGACGGCACCAGCGCACCACTGGAGATCGTGCTGCTGCACAAGGTCTCCACTGGCTTCCCTGGTGTCGCCCAGCTGCTGGAGTGGCTTGAGCTCCCCAACGACATCATCATGGTGCTGGAGCGCCCGGAACGATGTCAGGACCTCTGGCATTTCATTCGGGCACGGGGGTTCCTGTCCGAGGAGGTGGCGCGGGAGCTGTTCCGCCAGGTGCTGGAGGCCGTGCAGCACTGCACCAGCTGCGGGGTCCTGCACAGGGACATCAAACCAGGGAACATCCTGGTTGACCTGGCCACCGGGCAGGCCAAATTGATCGACTTCGGCTGTGGCACCTACCTGCAAGACACGGCCTACACTCACTTTGCAGGTGAGCACATGCAGGGGTGTGCTCCCAGTTCTGGACATCTCCTGGCCCAACATCTCATGACCCAACCTGAGTGTGGCAGCAGGGATTCTCCCTTTTGCTGCCAGTCATGGCACTGAGTCTTCAGCCAAGTTGCTTTTGAGCAGGGGCAGGTGGGGGTCAGCTTCCAGCCATGCTGGCAGCCTTTTCCAGCCACTCTGGCCAGGACTGGGGCTGGGACTGGGGCAGCCAGCCTGACAGAAACACCCGTGTGTGGGGGTGGCAGAGAGGGGTGGAGCCAGAACCTGTGCAGCAGCCAGTTTGGTGTGCAGGTGAGAAAGGGCTTGGACTGCTCCACTCGCCTGGTTTGCCTTGGCTTCAGAATGTTTTTGGGGCAATGCAGGCAGGGAGGATGAAGGCATGGTTTTTCCCCAGCACTGAATGGGATTTTCCTTGTCATGGTTGGGCATTGCCAGGACTTACACTGCCCTCTTCCAACACCAGTGGCTTCTTTTCTAACCTCAGCGTTGTACACAAGTCCCAGGTGCTGGCGAGAGGGCAGCAGGTCACACCACATGCCACTGGGGCAGCCTCCGCATGCCCAGGGATGCTGGGGCCAGGCTCTGGGAGCAGCAGCATCCCCCTGATGAGCTCCATCTGTATTCCATAGGAACACCGTCATACAGTCCCCCGGAATGGACCCACTTTGGCTGGTACTATGGCAAGCCAGCTACCATCTGGTCCCTGGGCATCCTGCTGCACCAGATGGTCTGCGGGGAGCACCCTTTCAGGAAGGGCCAGAACATCAGCTGGGACCATCAGCTCTTGCTGCCAGAACGGCTCTCTCAAGGTGGATCCTCATCTCTGGGCATGGGGGCAATACCAGTGCTGGGAGACAGCAGCGGGCTGATGAGCATCCTGCTCTGGCAGCTGCTGAGGAGGTGGCACATGTCCTGCTCTCCTGCTCTCCTCCAAAACAGAGAATTGATGGGAAAGTTTAGGCCCAGCTCTGAGCACATCCAGCATGGCCTGGGCATGGGAATAGTGGGGCAAAGCAGACAGGAGCCTTCTCCAACTGACCGGCGGTTTCTGGTTTCTCTCCCCAGAGTGCCAAGATCTGATCAGGAGGTGTTTAACCATGCTAGACGTGGACAGGCCTTCATTAGAAGACCTCTTCTGTGATCCTTGGATGCAGGATATTCATCTGCCATAGAAGATGGGAGAGAGCCACAGGCACCCTTTGATGCAGGGCCCTGGTAAGTTACAGCTGCACACATGCCTTGGCAATCAGAAGCAAAGAAACCCAGACTTTTTTCTGCTGCCTGTGTCACTGCACAGGGATCATCAGATGGGAACACACAGCCCTTGTGCTGGAGCTGAGCGTGTCTGCCCAGCACTGGTGGCTGCCATCCCAGCTGGTTTGGCTTGTCCTGGTTCACTGACAGCTGGGGCCCTGGGCAGAACACTGACAGCCTGGTCTCACCCCCAGGGCAAGGAGAAGGAGCCCCTGGAGGAGCTGTACCAGGTGGGGCTGCTGCTGCTGGAGACAGCGAGGATGACATCAAGGATGACAAGCTCTTCCTCGACCTGGCCAGCACAAAGCTGAAGTTGATGGACTTTGATTCTGCCACCTTCTTCAAAGCCAGGCTCCACAGTGAATTTGCAGATGAGTCCACACACAGGGGGATGCTCCCAGATTTGGGCATTGCACAGCCTGGCCAGGAACCAAAGGTTCCCCCTTTGCTGGGGCTGATGCAACTGATTCTTCAGTGGGCTGCCAGGCTGATTTTTGTCAGGGCTGGGGCCATGGGCTGGGGTGGTTACGAAATGGGAGTTGGCTCCTGGCCCTGCCAACAGCCCCCACCACCCACCGTGCCCTGGGCTGGGGCTGGGGCAGCCAGCCTGACACAAACAAACCCCCATGGCAGGAGCAGAGGTGGGACTCCAGCACCTGTGCCCCTGTGCTTTGCTTTGCAGTCAAGGAAGGGCTTGGGCTGCTCCACTCCCCTTGTTTGCTTTGGGATCACCATCACTTTTGGGGGGCAGTGCAGGGGGGAAGGAGAAAGCATGGGCTTCCCTCACCCATGGGTGGGTTTTTCCTTAGCATGCAGGGGTTGGGCCTTCCTCAAGCTGTGACTGACATAAGATCTTTTATTTTTTTCCTTGTCTTTCCTTTTTGTCTGTAATCTATTTTCCTTAATTTGTTGTTTGTTTTTCTAAAGGAAGCCTTCCAGGCAGTGTCCAGTGTGGATGGGGAAGTGCTTGGGACCAGCTGTGGCGTGGATGGGCTGTGCCCTTGGAGAAGGCTGAGGACATCCTTTGGGAGCAGCTTTTCTTCCAGCGGCGGATGGCGTGAGGTGGGTCCCCATCTTCTTGGCATGGGTGGGATAAGAGCTTTTGGGAGATGGCAGCGAGCACAGGAGCATCCTGCTCTGGGCAGCTGCTGAGGAGGTGGATGTGCCATGGCTGGCTGCAGGCTGGGCACATGTCCTGCCCTCCTGCTCTGCTGCCAAAGGCAGCAATGATGGGCAGCTTTGGGCACCGCTCTGAGCACGGCCAGCATGGCCTGGGCACCGCGGGCAGCTGGGACAAGGGCACAGGAGCCTTCAGCTGATGGGCAGTTTCTGCTTTCTCTCCTTGCAGCCGGGCTCTGCGGATGCTGAGGCTGCTCTGGGCTCTGCCAGGGCTCTGCTGGAGCTCAGCACCGGGCCGGAATCAGCCAAAGAAGAAACGGTGTGACCTGCAGCAGAGACTTGCTTGAGCGTTTTGGCAGTGCTGCTCAAGTTTGGAGAATGTACATCTCCAAGGGAAAACATGACATCCTCCCTAAATTAAACCTTTTCAATACCTTGTGAAACGAAATCAATCTAGGGTGACCCTAAATGACATTTTTCAGCATGCTCAAGCTGTAGCTCAGCCCTTCACTGAACAGTTCTCTTCCCCAGCTGCCTTTTACTTCACAACTGCTCCCTCCTTCCCTCCAGTGAGTTCCCAGCCCATTGCAGTTTCCATCACACTGTTGCCTTCCTTGATGCCCCTCACCATGAGGGAGGCCGAGTCCCAGGCTTAGGGACTCATCCTGTCCCTGGCAGAAGAACAGCAATGTCTCAGAGGTACAGTGGCATTTTAGTGTCATTCAGAGCTGCTCTCCAGCCCTCAGCTCTCCTCACTGCTGACTTCCCTCTCCCTTTTCCTCATCCTTCCAGCAGGATGAGCTCTGTGAATCCCCCTGAGCCTCCCCACTCTTCCCAGCTCACCCACCCAGCTCAGTTAGACTAAAGCTGAAGCTTCTTTGTCTCCTCTGGCACACACCAGTGCAGTCCCCTCTGCGCAGAGCCCCAGCCCCAGAGCACAGCACACAGCAGTGCAGTCCGGGCTGGACCAGCTGCCCTGCGCCCCTGGCTTGGCTGTTTGTGGCACCTAAATGCTCCCTGTTTCCAGCTCTGCCTGCAGGATGGCCCCAGGGCAGAGCCCAGCCGGGCTCCCACTGCATCCCCTGGAGCTTGGGGCAGACAGTGGTGCCAGAGCTGAGCTTCATGGGGAGCACCCAGAGCTGTGGCTTGCAGTCAGTGTTTGCAAGGGTTGTGTTCTCATGTCCTGCAGCTTGTGGGGAAAGGGTCTGTGTATGACAGGGGCTCTTGCATGTCTCTGTATCCATGGATAGAAGGGTCTGTGTGTGCCAGGGGCTCTTGGATGTCTCTGTATCCATGGATAGAAGCATCTGTGTGTGCCAAGGGCTCTTGCATGTCTCTGTATCCATGGATAGAAGGGTCTGTGTGTGCCAATGGCTCTTGCATGTCTCTGTATCCATGGATAGAAGGGTCTGTGTGTGCCAGGGGCTCTTGCATGTCTCTGTATCAATGGATAGAAGGGTCTGTGTGTGCCAGCGGCTCTTGGATGTCTCTCTGTCCATGGACAGAAGGGTTTGTCTGTGCCAGGGTTTCCATAATGTCTTTGTCCTCATCGGTATGGAATGAACACTTGAGAGTGAAAGTGTCAGTCACATTGCTTGCACAATCCTTCCTTTCTGTACAAGACACATCAGCGCACACCCCCACGTATAGATATATTAAAAAGAGAAGAATGGATAGAGATTTCCCACAGAGCTCTAACTTTGGCATAACTCACTTGTAAGCTGGTGGCCAGGGGATTTTTTTCCCCAGCTCTGTGTGAATAGGTGTCCAAGAGCTGAAGGGAGCAGCATTCAGAAGCAGTTTCAGGATTTCTAGGCAGGAAATGGAGCTGACAACCATCCGTGTAACTCACCATATTCATCAGGATGAGCTGCTGGTTCTTTAGGAATATGGCACAATGGAGACACAAGGCTTGGGAAAATCCCAGCTCTCAGTGGATTTATGCTATGGGGGGTGCAGCAGAAACACTTTGTGTCTGCTCTGGGGGACACAAGGTCCAAGGAGCTGTGGTGGCAGAAGGTGACCTGGGCTGGTGGCAGGTTAAGTCCTGTTTCATGACATTCAGAGTGGCACAGGACAAAGCCCCAAGCCCCCCACCCCCCTGATGAAGTCTTTGTGTTGCTGCACATCCTCGAGGAAAAGCTGCTGTCACACAATCCATTGGGATTTTGAAATTTCATTTGCAATATTTACATCCAAGTTTCAAACTGTAATATTTTTACAGTCAAGACACTGTCATGCACAATCCATCTTTCAGTTGCCTATTGCTTCAACCACAATTTAATATAACTCAATATTGAAAAACATCCCCAAAATCTCTAAAAGAAGGCAGATGATGGATCCTTGCCACCAGCACATTTACAAAGTAAGTAACTGAGTTCTCATTTCAAAATATCAGTTTCCTTTTTCTTAATCCAAAGTTACAGAAGAATTTTAACAACACATTTTGTGGCAGGTGGGTTTTTTTGTTTGTTTGTTTGTTTGCTTTTTTTTTAAGCGGAAAACCCATCCTAAAAAAACTATGTCCTCTGCTCCAGGTTCCTGTGTAGAGCAGCTGCCATCCCACTGACTGAGCTGCTCACACAGAGCTTGGCAGCTCCTGGCCCTGCAGGGCTGAGGCTTTTCCCCACTGCTGGGCACAGACTGACGGAGCAGCACTGCTGAACACAGGGACACACAGAGGGAGCAGAAGCAGCTGCCTGTGTCCACCTGAAGCTCCAAGGCCCAAACTGTGAGCAGACAGGGCTGGAAGAGACTGGCAGGCTCCCTGTTTGCTGTGCTGCCCCACTTGTGCCCGGCCCAGCTCTGCGGGAGGCAGAGGGAGAACAAGGGGCAGCTCCCTGCCAGCCCCAGCCCAGGGACCCCTCCAGCCCCGGGGCTTGGGGCACTGTCAGCACCCGCTGCTCCAGCCACCGCTTCTGCTGGCCCTGACAGCAACAACCAAATGGTGGCTGATCCCCAGGGAGCAGCAGCAGAGCCTGGATCTGATCCCTCACTCTGGGGCAGGGCTGCACAAATGACCCCCAGAGCAGCAGCAGCAGCACATGGAGCTGACTTTCAGCACAGCCCCTGCCACTCTTCCCTCCCGTGTGCAGTGGTGTCACAGCAGCCTGAGGCACCTGGGAGCCCTCAGGGCCAGCAGGGACTTGAGATGGCAGCCCTGGGCTCCTGGAGGTTGTGCAAGGAACAGAGCTGGGGACTCCCTCTCCACGTGGAGCTTCCAGATGGAAAAGGCTGCTGTGAGCAGGCAGCTCCAAGGGCAGAGAAAGGAGGGTCTCAGCCACTGGATCTGTGCCAGTTCCACAGTGCTGGGCAGCAGCCACCGAGCACAGGGGACACAGAGGGCACAGCAAGAGGAACAAAAGCAGGCAAGGTCAGAGACTGGGAAGAGCCAGACCTGGGAGCAGGAACAGCTGCTTCATTGCACTCTTGGAGAAAGCTCTTGGCTGCTTCAAAGCGCTGAAAGGCGTGAAGGGCAGAGAGGAGGCCACACAAAAAAATGCTCCTGTTTTCACCCCTTCCCCTCTCAGTGTCCCAGAAGGAATTGCATGAACTGTATTCTTCTCTGTGAGTTGTCTCGTTCAGCGTGAGCAGTTCAGCACCAGGAGCTGAAGGAGCTGAAGCCTTAGGCCTCAAGAGCTGAGCAAGAGGAAATGTTTTGAGCAAAGCAATGCTGCTAACATGGACCTGGCTGAATCCAGCAGATGGAATCCTGGAATTATGGAATCCTTTCTGTTGGGAAAGATCTCTGAGCTCATCGAGTCCAGCCGCTCACCCAGCAGTGTCAAGCCCAGCACTAAACCACGTCCCTCAAGTTCCAAGGCCTGGACAACAGGCCCTGAGTGAGGCCTGAACAACAGGCCCTGAGCCAAAGGAGACCTCTGGATGAACCTTCCAACCAAAGGTTATCTTTGTATCTGCTCATTAACGAAATATGCATGGTCATTAGAGCGGTGATAGATGTATCTACTCCTTAGGGAAACTTGATTTTACCTTTCTGTATATAGAAGCTGGACAAGGCCATGAAATCTGACATCTGGCCTTGTCGGGGAGTTTAGGATCAAAGTCAACTCCCTTGGTTTCTCCTTGAGCCCTGGCCAGGCTTTGGGAGAAACCCAAGAGGAGAATGAAAGCAGATGTTCCTGCACTGGAAGTGCTGTCAGTTTGTTTATTCAGCACTGTCAGAGCTGGGCCCCCTCACAGCGAGGTTGGAGCCTCACCTGTGGCTGGAGGCACCTGCAGGAATTCCCAGTGTCTGGGAGTGGCTCTGCAGTCCTTGGCTGTGACAGCTTCCCCCAGCTGATGTGTGGATCTGGGTGATGGGAAAGTCTGAGGGGACCTGGTGCTGTCTCTTTCTTAAACACAGCAGGCAATCTTTGGTAGTGATGATTGGGTGCATTGCTGAGCTTCTCCTTTGATGTTTCTTTGCAATTTTGCATTATAATAAATCACAGAATTCCTGAGCTTTGTGTCTGTGTCTTTGGTGCTGACCCTGCTCACCAGCAGAACAGACACTGCGGCCCCACAGAACCAAAGGTGCCGTGTGACACTGCGGGGCCTGGTGTGACCAAGGGTCACTTGTGTCACTCTGTAACCAAGGACACCTCTCTGCCATTTCAGGAGCTCTTAGAACCGAGGGGCCATTGTGGCACTGCAGGACCTCATGAAACCAAGTGGACCATAGTGACGCTTTGTGGTCTCATGGAACCAGGATGAAGTTGTTACATTGCGTGGCCCCAAGGAATCAAGCAGCCATTTTGACTCTTCATGGCCTCATGGAACCATGGAGACCATTCTGACACTGCAGGGACCTGTATAACCAAAGGTCCATTGTTTTCCTCTCGCTGGCACTGCAGAGTCCAGACTCTCCCTGCCCCTGTCCCAGCCCCACAGAGCAGCAGAGTCAGGTCTGGCCCTGCAGCAGGGACTGGAGGCCATGGGGCTCAGGGACAGGGACTCTCTCTGCCTCCTGGAGATTTTCCCCCTGCAGGTGTTTCCCTGTGCCTGATCTCTCCCTGCCAGCACTCACAGACCCCAAATCTCTGTGCACTCTCCCTGGCCCTACAGAACCCTGCCTGTTTGCAGGGCACTGGCTGGGGGCAGGTTCTGTTTGCAGCTTGGAGAAAGGACAGGTCAGACTCAGCCTGATGGGCCCTGATGCCGAGGCAACAAGATAATGCTTGAACTGTGCAAAAAGCTGTAGCTGTGCAGAAAGAAATAGTTACCTTGTAACAAGGAATGTGAATGAAGCTCTATTTAGAAATCACCAAATTTCGCAGAACAAGCTGTATTGGTTGGGCACGGCCTGGTTTTTGGCAGCAGGGGCACCACCAAGATTGTTCCTGTGGGAAGCTGCTGGAAGCTTCCACCATGTCCGGCAGAGCCAGTGGCTGACGGCTCTGAAGGTGGACGTGCTGCTGCCAAAACTGGGCCGGTGAGAGAGGTTGGTAACGCCTCTGTGATGATGTATTTAAGAAGAAAATCAAACCAAAGTCACATGATTTTTGCCGTTAGTCAGAGAAGCGGAGGAAGTGAGAACATGTGAGGGAAACAACATGGAGACGCCAAGGTCAGTGGAGAAGGAGAGGCAGGAGGTGCTCCAGGCACCAGAGCCAGGATTCCTCTGCAGGCAATGGTGAAGCAGCTGTGACCCTGCAGCCCATGGGGATCCACAGGGGATGCAGAGATCCACCCATAGCCTGTTGGGATCCATGAAGGATGCAGAGATCCACTCTCAGCCCATGGGGATCCATGGGGATGCAGAGATCCACTCTCAGCCCATGGGGATCCATGGGGATGCAGAGATCCACTCTCAGCCCATGGGGATCCATGGGGATGCAGAGATCCACCCACAGCCCTAGGGAGGTGCCCATCCCAGAGCGGGTGGATGCCTGGATGAGGCTGTGATCCAGTGGGAGACCCGGTGGAGAGAGGGGGCCCTGCTTCCAGGCTGGAGCAGCCTGTCCTTGGAGGACTGCACCCCGTGGGAGGAGAGACCCATGCTGCAGCAGTTTGGGAGGACTGTGTGCCCGTGGGAGGGACTCACGTTGCAGGAGGTGCGGTAGGGCTGCAGCTCGTGAGAGTGGACCCATGGTGGGGCAGTTCATGGAGAACTGTATCCAGTGGGAGGGATCCCATGGCCTCAGAGTATGATAAGGACTCCTCTCCCAGAGCAGAAGAAGAAAATCTTGGTGATGAACTGACCAAAACTTCCAGGTCCTGTCTCCCTGTGCTGTCAGTGGGAAGGAAGGAGGGGCTGGGGGACAAGAAGGTATTTAATGGCATATTTTATTTCTCAATATCGTCCTCTGATTCTGTTAGTAATAAAATTCACTTTGCAACTTAAGTTGAGCCTTTGTTGCATTTGAAATATTTCTGCCCATCCTTATTTCTCTCCTGAAGTGTTCTTTAATATTTTTTTCCTTCTCTGCCCAGCTGTGGCAGGGGAGGATGAGTGAAGGACTCTTGTGGGTGCCTGACATTGGGCCAGTGTCAAACCATGACACAAGCTAACTGGAAACAGCTAAACCCTGGCTATTTGAGCAGGCAATCTTATAGAGCATGTGCAGGAAGCACGGGTAATAAGTTCAAGCCCCAGGAAGTCTTCTGTGCCTTCATCAAAATGACCACCAGGAGGGTGACGAGCACCACGTGAAGAGACCACACATGTACTACAAAGTTTTACATAATCATGTGATTAGAAAATATGCTACAACATGAAGGTTAGGAAAGAATAATGAGAATATAAAAAAAAACCCCAAAACAAATGTATAAAAGCTAGTACTGTGTGAGGAACAGACAAGTGAGTTTGTGGTGGAGCTATCCCACTCACTCCTGGCATTGAATAAACAAACACCTGCTCTAAAAGCCTTATAGTATGGGTTACTGATTTCTTGCCTAGTTTTCCTGGGTTTTTCTGCCCGCCTCATTGCCTGCAAAGTTGGACTTACCCGTAGTAATTCCCAGTTGCTGGGAGAGGCTCTTTAGTCCCTGGCTATGAAAGCTTCCCCCAGCTGATTGTGGAACCAAGGAGATAATTCTGACACTGCAAGGACTCTGTCCTAGGGTAACTTTATGATGCTTGTATCCCCAGTCGTCTGTTCTGTTTCTGCTGTATATTGAGTTCTGTGCCTTTAAGACGGGTTCTAAGAACAAGGAGGAGCACTGGGTTTGTTTTGAGAAAACTGCCTGACTCCAACACATGATGGAGGCTTGGAGAGACTGCAGGACAGAGATTTCTTTTTCTTTTAGTTATTTTCAGCTAGCTAGGGCAGAGAACTTCCGTGGACTGTTTTTTTTTTCCTTTTTTCTTGAGACTGTTAAAACCTGCTCTGGACTGGAAAAAAAACAGGGGAGCACTGTGAGCTTGCAACTGCGGCCCACCGGAGCCTGGACCTCGGCATTTTCCAGCAGCACTGGAGGGACTGGGACTGATAAAAGACTGAGAGAGAGCTGATCTACATCCATGGCAAAACTTTCTCAATTTGCTATCTCACTCCAGAACGAGAGGTTTAATTGTTTCACATTATTCATTCTTTATACTTGCATGCACTTTGTTTGTTAAGTAAAAAAGAAGACCAGTTGGAGGGATGGGCCACATGGGTTTGCTTCCCAGAGGGATCCTATTCAGAGGTTTTCTCCCAAATTTGTCCCTAAACCAAGACAGACCCCTATAATCAAGGGTCCATTGTTTTCCTCTCCCTGCCCCAGCCCTGCAGAGCAGCCCAGACCTGTCTGGCCCTGCAGCAGGAAGTGGAGGCACTGGAGGTCAGGGACAGCCACTCTGTGTCTGGAATGCTCAGGACATGCTCAGCTCAGGCAGCTCCTGCAGCCCCAGGGCCAGCCCCGCTGCCCAGCACAGCAGCACAGAGTTGGCCCCGGGGCTCCTCAGGCAGCTCCTGCTGCCCCAGGGACAGGGCAGCCCCTTGCCAGGGCTCCTCTGCACACCCACGGGCTCCTGCTCTGCTCCTGGCACATGCCAGCTGCCCACAGAGCCTTTCCCAGGGGAACACGTCTGTGCTGGCCTGAGCAGCCATTGCTGCAGCCCCTGCCCTGCTGCCCACAGCCCCGAGCTGGGGCTGCTGCTCTGCAGAGCACGGGGGCTGTGCTGCCCAGGGCCCTGGGCTGCCTCTGCTGGGCTCTGCTGCTCAGGCTGGGAGACAGAGGCAGCTGATGCTGCTCCCTGCACTGACCCCCTCCCACACAGGCTCTGCTGGGGCCATGGAGGCTGCTCAGAGGTGCCTGCCTTGTTCCAGGGCTGCCCCATGGCCTTGGCGCTGCCCTGCATCCTCCTGGGGAAGTTCCCTGAGGGTCAGAGCAGTCCGTGCCCAGACTCCTTTCCCTGTGCCTGCTGTGTCCCCTGGGGCTGCAGAGCTCTCCTGGCTCACAGCACACATTCAGTCCTTGATCTCGGGCTGAGCCCACCCTGGCCAGGCCTGTGCCCAGGGAGCTCCACTCCCTGCTGATCCCTGGCACACACTGTCCCTGCAGGTGCCCTGTGTTCTCCTGGCAGCTCCCAAGGCCCTCCAGACAAACCTTCCCCTGCCATCAGCCCTGGCACAAGCTGCAGAGCCCAGCCAGGTTCAGCACAGACCATTCCCCATCTGATGGGCCCTGGCCACCAACAAGCAGAACCTGACCCAGCCCTGAGTGCCCTGAAGGCCACCCTGGGACCCTGATCTCATCCCACTGAGCCCTGGGAGAACAAGGAACACAAGGAGCCTCTTCAGAGTCTGTTCCTTGGGCCTGTTCCTGAGAGTGACTCTGCAGGGAGAGCAAAGCCTTCCTGCCCTGCCCTCAGGAGATCCCTTTGCTGCTGGAGCTGCTGTGCTGGAGCCCAGCTGTGTCCCAGCAGTGCCCATGGCCTGTCCCTGCCTGTGGGCACAGCACGGACACGCAGCAGGACAGTGACCAAGCTGCCAGAGCACTGGGGCCTGACAGCCACAGCAGGGCTGGGAAGGAGAGGCTGGAGTTGGGAAGAGCAGATGTGGGAAGAGCCAGGGCCATTGTCCCTGGCTGTGCTGCTGTGCTGGGAGTCTCTTCCCTCCACCTCTGCTCACAGGCACTGCCCCTGCAGAGACAGAGAAGGGCTGAGGAAACATCTTGGACACACAGGGCAGGGGAGGACACTTTATTTTACATAAATGCACAGTGATCATGGCTCCTTACTATCTCTGGTGTAGCAATATTGTGAAACATTATCAAAAGTTAAAAAAAAAAAAAGAATAGAATACACCAAATAGAAGAACAAAAAAAGACACATGGCACAAAGCAGTCTGGGCCTGCAATGAGTTTCTTTCTGAATGCTATGCAGAAACAAAGAGGCACTTGATGGTTTCTGAATAGCACAGAGTAGTCAGATTCCTCAGGGCATCCTCACGCTCCTGGTTCCTCAGGCTCTAGATGAGGGGGTTCAGTGTTGGAGGCACCAGCGAGTACAGAAGTGACAGCGTCAGATCTAGGGATGGGCACCAGGGTGGCACAGGTGACCTTTAGGCTTTGCAGGACCCAGGCACAAGGGCTGTGCCCAAGTCAGGGCTGAGCTCACACTCTGTGGGCTGGGGCAGAGCCCAGGCAGAAATCAGCCCCTGCCCCAGCAGCTCTGCAGTGGTGGCCACCAGGCCGGGTTGCCAAGGGAGGCTTCTGGCCATGGCCTGCAGGGAGCTGCTGCTGCCCAGGTGCCTTTGGTGTCCCAGGCTCTCCTGGCACAGCTCCCAGCACTCTGCACTTGTGCCCGAGGCCTTCACTGTGTTGGGGCTGGCCTGGGGCTTTTCCTGCAGTGGGACCTGGCCTGGCCATGGCACAGGAAAGGCAGTTCCTGCTGGAGCAGGAGGCTCTGCCTGGAATGGGCTCAGACAACTCCAACAAGGCTCTGTTTGCAAAGCCCCCAGTGGGAAATGAAGAAGCAGGGGTCATGCTGCTTTTGGGGTGAATAATGCTGAAAGCAGCCTAACTCCTCCATCCCAAAGTTCAACGTCCTGAGAGTGAGGTGAAGCTGTGGCAGAGCTGGAACAATTCCCAGGGAAAGGAACAACCAAGTGACACCACTGAGAGCTTCTGCAGAGCTGCTGAGCTGGCACAGCCTGGGCACATCTCACTTACAGGGCAGCACTTCAGTCCCTGCCCCAAATTTTAACTGCACATCTCCTTATATTTCCCTTCTTGGGGATGCGGTGATTCCTCCCTGCAATGCGGACACCCCTCCAGGTCACTGCCTGAGGCTGAGCTAAAGAGATTTGCCCATGGTTGTTGGTCTGAGGGAGAGACACCCATCTCTACTTAATAACTGATTTTGCTTTAATACAATTGTTTCAAAATTGCTTCCTAGATCACTGTATTAAAATATGTGTAATAGCTCCTGTGCTGTGGAGTAAATCATTCTGATTAAGACCTTTTTGTCTAATCAGGATAATAATAATTCATATCTATATGTACACAAATACTTCTGGTTTGCCATCCTGAATGCTGTGGGACAAAGTTGTACAAAGGTTCAGTTTCACCTGTCTAATTCTTTACACATAAATCCTTGACAAGGTCTGGGGCTGGGATTGGATCCAGCCACTCTTAGCATCCTCGCACAGGATTTTGTAAAGCCTGGGGGTCCTGGTTTGGGGAGCTTGGGGATATATTTGGGGTGTTGGCAGTCCTTTCTGCACCTCATAACCCAACAGGAGATTCTTTAATAAACTGTGACTGAAACTGCCACTGTGCCCATGACAGGAACCCCTGTGAGTGTCTGTGACATCCCGTCTCTTTGGCAGCCTGGAGACTCCTGGGATGTCCCCATGGAGCCCCTGTGAGTGTCTGTGACCTCACTTTTCTTTAGATGCACAGGGATGTCACCACTGGACTCCTGCCACTGCCTGGGACAAATTGGCTCCTTGGCAGCCTAGAGACACCTCTGTTGTCACTGTGCAGCCCTGTGACTCTCTGTCACCTCATGACCCTTAGGAAGATTAAGGACCCCTGGGATGTCACCATGGAGCCCCTGTGACTGAGTGTGACCAAACAGATCTTCAGGAGCCCAGACACCCCTCAGATGCCACTATGGAGCCCCTGTGCCTGCACGTGAGCTCACGGCTCTTTATCAGCTGGAATCCCCTGGAATCTCTTCAATCTTCTCTGCTGAGGATGCATCCTCTGCAACTTGGAGGTTTCCTGATGAGTTTTAGCTCTCCAGAGGCTTGCTCAGTCTTCAGTTCTTTAGTTCAGGAATCCACTGCCAAAGGCTCATTAATATTTTAAAACACCCTAAACTATACGAGCCCTTGGGAATAATTTAATTTCAAGTCTTCAATTCTTCTGTGGTTAATTGTACACATTTCAGAATTGTATTCAAAGAAAATATACTATATCTTTTAAAAAAGCAGAGAGATTTTTGTCCTATTTCATTTTCTTTTCTTGTTTATAGATTGATGTCAGCGATCCCCAGTTGATATTGATCCCCAGCACCTCCTAGTGCAGTCTTAGTAGAAGTGAAAATCAAGACCCTCCATGGCTGACCATCAATCACACTTTGTCCCTACCCCCACCCCACCATTTCCCTCATCCAGCCCCTGGGACTCAGAGCAGCCTTGAGCAAATCTGAGCTTCCTCCACTCCAGGCTGCACCTGCAGCTTTCAGCTCCTTGGCACCAACTCCCACCTGCTTTCCTTGCAGAAGGAGCTGCCTGAGACACAGAGGGATGTTCATTTATTGCCAGTCAATAAAACCAAGGGAAGGCACAGCTCCATGAAAAACAGAAGTCCAGCCAGTGACACAAATAGAGGGGAAGATCAGGATTCCTTCTCCTGCCATTGTACAATTCCAGGAAATTCCTGGTCTCTCCTGGTGGGAAAACTTTGGCATTTCTTAAAAGTGCTCAAATGACCCAGCTAATGAAGACGTGCTCATGCACCTCGCAAGCTGCAGGTCCTGTACAGCCCTGCAGGGCTCCTGTCCCATCTGCTCTGCTCCAGTGTAAAACAGGGCCCAGCACTGTCCCAGGATCATTAGAGAGCCGAATTGGAAAGGACCTCAGCAAGTCAGCAGCCCAAGCTGTCAGAAACGGGGTCAAACCAAGTGGTTCAAGGCTTGATTTGGTCTGGATTGGAAAATCCCAAAGGACAGGGAGGGGGCAGCACCTCAGCACCTGTCTGAGCCCATGGGAACAAAGGTTTCCTCCTGTCCTGGCTGAAGCTCCCCTCTTTCCCCCTCCTCCCATTGTCTTTTGTCTCCCACCAGGCCCCTGGTGAAGAGCCTGGCTCTGTGCTCTCCATCACCTCCTCGGTGGCACTGCCAGGCTGGCATGAGGAGCCCCTCAGCCTTCCCTGCTCTGGGCTGGACAAGCCCAGCTCCCTCAGCCTCTGCTCACAGCCAAAGGGCTCCAGCCTCACCTTGGGGCCCTTCCCTAACCCTGCTGCAGCAAGAGACATCTTTCCTGTCCTGGGGAACCCAAGCCAGGCCACAGTGATCTGGATCACGCACGTCCTTGATGTCCTGGTCACACAACCCAGCCCCTTGACCGCCTGTCAGGCTCTGGGGTCGATCCTGTGGAACATCCTTTGGTGGAGGCTGTGGCTCCAGGTGCACTGGGGGGATTCTGGGGGACAGGGGACCCTGCTGAACATGAACAGCATTGGACTTCATGGTGGAAAATGTGAGGGGGGTCTGGGGTGGAATGATCAACACAGTGACCTCACACAGCCCTGTTGTGATGTCACAGACAACTCTGTGATGTCACACAGGCACCTGGTACTGTCACAGCCAACTCTGTGATGCCATAGTCTGCTTTGTGATGTCACAGAGATTTCCAATGATGTCATGGCTGCTTGATGACCTCCCCTACACCCACTCTGTGATGTCATAGCTCACTCTGTGACCTCATGTTACCAGATGATAAATGGTCTACACATGATGAGCTAACATAATGCTCATTCTCCAAAACCACTGGCCCACGGAAACCACACAGTGCCCATTGTGTAAGAAGGGGAACTGGAAATTCACCCGCCTCAATGTCCTGCCAGCTCAGCCAGGCCGACTGGAACATTGGGGTCTGTGACCACCAGAGACCACCAGAGAGACCCCCAGGACAGAAGAGTGCATGGAAATGGGGAAGGGAAATAAGTAAATGATTCCATGGAAATGATTATCATAGGTAAGTTTAGTCCAGGACCATCAATGGATATGAATGCAAAATACAGAATATAAACAGAACCTTTCCTGTACTCAGCATGCACGGCTTTGTGAGGAGCTCTTCCCCCATGCACCCAGCCAAATAAAGAACGCTGCTTCTAAATGCTACATTGGTGTTAAGGAGTTTCGTATTTTACCAAATTTTTGGTAACATTCCCACTGCCAAGGAAAACTCTGTCTGCTGCTGTCCACAAACAGGAAAGGGCTGGTGGGAGATGTGATGGACTGAGGCTGCCTGGGGTATTGTGACCATGAAATAATCAACTTTCCAAAAATCTGGGAAAGAAGGAAAGGCATCAACAAAACATCTACACTGAAATTATGGACTGCAGACTTTGGCCTCTCTAGGATGCAGATTTGGGGAGTACTGAATCAGGTACTGATTTTTTTAAGGGAAAAAGCCCTTAAAAACAGGAGAGTCCAGGAAGGATGGACACACTTCAGAAAAGGAATCTTAAGGGGAGAGGAGCATCGTGTCCTGGTGTGCCAAAAGATGAGCCAGTGAGGAAAATGACTTGCCTGGCTGCCCATGAAACTTTTGTGGGAACTCAGGAAAAGAAAAAAAAAAAAAAAAAAAAAAAAGGTGCAACACCTAGGATAGAAGGTCAGGCAATTCAGGAAATGTTTAAGGATGTTGATAGGTCTTGGGGAAAGAAAATTAGAGAGGTGAAAGATAGTTAAAATTTAACCTGGCCAGTTTTCTGAAAAATTAAAATGTTTCCACAAATAAATTTATAGCAAAATGTGGGATAAGGAAAACATTTAGTCTTTATTCGATGCTGTTAGGAATATAGTAATAGAGATAAGGAAAAGGCTGAGCTGCTTAACACCTTGTTTGCCTCATTTTTCAACAATCAGACAGGTGATCCTCATGACAAGTGTTCTCCTGAGCTGGTAGATGGGCACAGGGAGCAGAACAGACCCCCTGTCATCCAGGAGGAAGCAGCTGGTGACCTGCTGAGCCACTCAGATGCTCACAGGTGTCTCTGGGACCAGATGGGATCCATCCAAGGGGGATGAGGCAGCTGGTGGATGAGTTCACCAAGCTGCTCTCCATCATTTCTCATCAGTCCTGGCTCTGCAGGGAGGTCCCAGAGGACTGGAGGTGCCAGTGTGAGCCCATCCCCAAGAAGGGCTGGAAGGAGGATCTGGGGAACTCCAGGCCTGTCAGCCTGACCTCGGTGCCCAGCAAGGTTCTGGAACAGATCACCTTGAGAGCCATCACACAGCACCCACAGGATGGCCGAGGGATCAGACCCAGCAGCGTGGATTTCAATATCTGCATTGATGATCTGGATGAGGGGACTGAGTCCACCATCAGCAAATTTGCAGATGACACCAAGCTGGGTGAGAGTGTGGATGTGCTGGAGGGTAGGAGGGCTCTGCACAGGGACCTGGACAGGCTGGATCCAGGGCCCAAATCCAACAGTGGGAGGTTTAACAAGACCAAGGGCTGGGTCCTGCACTTTGGCCACAACAACCCCTGCAGTGCTACAGGCTGGGGACAGAGTGGCTGGAGAGCATCCAGGCAGAAAGGGACCTGGGGCACTGATGGACAGCAGGCTGGACATGAGCCAGCAGTGTGCCCAGGTGTCCAAGAAGGCCAATAGCACCTGGCCTGGATCAGGAATGGTGTGGCCAGCAGGAGCAGGGCAGTGATTCTTCCCCTGTGCTCAGCACCGGTGAGGCAGCACCTTGAGTACTGAATGCACTTCTGGACCCCCAGTTTAGGAAGGACATGGAGGGGCTGGAGCGTGTCCAGAGAAGGGCAACAAGGCTGGTGAGGGTCTGGAACACAGGTCCTGAGAGGAGCAGCTGAGGGAGCTGGGGTTGTTTCTCCTGGAGAAGAGAAGGCTCAGGGGACACAAGGTGGTGTCAGGGCACAGGTTGGACTTGATGATCTCCAAGATATTCCCCAACCTTGCTGATTCTGTGATTCTCTGAAACCACCCTTGGAGCAGTTGCAGGATGAGCCCTGGGCCGCTTCTTCAGAAGGTCCAGCAGCCCAGGTCCCTCAGCTTCTCCTCACAGCCCCAAAGCCCATCCTGTCAGTCCTGCAGAGCCTCTGCAGCCCCTCCTCATTGCCCAGAGCAGGGAGCCCCACAGCCAGACACAGCAGCCCAGATGTGCCCCCCTGGCCTGTGGCGCCTCTGGCAAGGGAACAGCACCAGGCACTGCAGGAGCCTGCAGACAATTCCTGCAGCACGTGGAGGATGATCCTGCTCCCCAAGGGATGTTCCCATGGTGTGATGCTGTTTGCCCCCAGCCTGCCCACGGCCACCCTGGGGCTGCTCACGGGGCTTTTCCCCACTGAGCATTGGCCTGGGCGTGTTCTGGAGAGAGCCTGGGCAAGGAGCCTGGAGCCCCCAGGCCCTGGCCTGAGGCGTCAGAGCTGCCCCAGCAGTGCCCATGGCCTGTCCCTGCTGCAGCCCCGGCACTGCCACCCCCAGCACTGTGCCCGGCCCCGAGAGCACTCAGGTCCTACAGCAACACCAGGGCCAGGAGGGCAGCGGGGCAGGGCCACGGGAGCAGCACTGGCAACACCAAGTGCTGCTGCTCCTGGGCACAGCTGCTGTGCCAGCACTGATCTGCCCCAGCTCTGCACACAGACATTGCTGCTGCATCTCCAGAGAAGGGAATATAATGGGGTCTCCAGTGCAAACTTCGTTAGGAGATCTTTTTGTTTGTTTAAAAGCCACCAAGAGCACAGCTTCCCGATGACACACTTAGGGGCCACAGCAAAGGTGGAGATAAGCAAAACAAGAAAGGACACAAGCAATGACCTTGCATTGTGAACATCATTGAAAATGAAAACTAAGAAAAAAACCCAACAACCAAACCAACAATTGCTATTGAAGATGATGTTTATTACAAGATATTTTCTGTAATTGACAACCAATTTAATGTTTCTGAAATAGCCCTGTCATCAGTGTCCACACTGCAGCCTTGAGCTCCTGGTTCCTCAGGCTATAGATGAGGGGGTTCAGGACTGAAGGCACCACTGAGTACGGAACTGACAGAGCCAGATCCAGGGATGGGGAGGAGATGGAGGGGGGCTTCAGGTAGGCAAAAATGCCAGTGCTGAGAAACAGGGAGACCACAGCCAGGTGAGGGAAGCAGGTGGAAAAGGCTTTGTGCCATCCCTGCTCAGAGGGGATCCTCAGCACAGCCCTGATGATCTGCACATACGAGAAAACAATGAACACAAAACAACCACAACCTAAACAAGCACCAACCACAGTAATCCCAAGTTCCCTGAGTTTGGAGTGTGAGCACGAGAGCTTGAGGATCTGGGGAACATCACAGAAGAACTGGCCCAGGGCATTGCCCTGGCACAGGGGCAGGGAAAATGTATTGGCCGTGTGCAGCAGAGCGTAGAGAAGGCCACTGGCCCAGGCAGCTGCTGCCATGTGGGCACAAGCTGTGCTGCCCAGGAGGGTCTCGTAGTGCAGGGGTTTGCAGATGGACACATAGCGGTCGTAGCACATGATTGTCAGGAGTGCAAGCTCTGATGCAAGGAAGAAGACAAGCATAAATACCTGTGCAGCACAACCTGAGTAGGAGATGTTCCTGGTGTCCCAGAGGGAATTGTGCATGGCTTTGGGGACAGTGGTGCAGATGGAGCCCAGGTCGGTGAGGGCCAGGTTGAGCAGGAAGAAGAACATGGGCGTGTGCAGGAGGTGGCCGCAGGCTACGGCGCTGATGATGAGGCTGTTGGCCAGGAGGGCAGCCAGGGAGATGCCCAGGAAGAGGCAGAAGTGCAGGAGCTGCAGCTGCCGTGTGTGTGCCAATGGCAGCAGGAGGAAGTGGCTGATGGAGCTGCTGTTGGACATTTCTTCACTCTGGGCATCATGGACTGTTGAAAAAAGTTATTGACAAGCTGGGACAGATTTCTTTAAGTCAATCCTATGCCCTTTCATTAGGAATCCCCTTAAAACAACCCTTTTGTGGGGGGAAATTTGCTTACTTTTTTTTTTTTTTTTTTTGAGTGTGAGTTTGAGTTTGAGTTTGAGTTTGAGTTTGTGTTTGTGCTACTGAGTTACTGCCTCATCTTCAGCATTTCTCTCAGCCTTAACTCTGGGGAGCCCAGAGGGAAAACAGAGTTCCCTGTCCCCCCGTGCAGTCAGACCTGCTGGTCCCCACACAATCTCCTTTTGCTTATTACACCTCCTTCTAGTTCACAATGGACAGAAATAAAAAATGCTTGGAAAATAAAGTGGATGTTTTTGAAGGCTAAAATTTCAAACTTAATTTCTCTGAACTCTTCTCACTTTTTCTGTTCAGCTGGATAGGGACAGATTGCAAGGTCTGGTCTGGCTCTCTGCTGTCTGGAGTTGTGCCCCCTGGGAGCTGTTTCTCTGTATCCATAGAATCAGGATATCCTGATTCTCTGGATACAGAGAATATATATATCCTCTGTCCTTGCCAGTGCTCCCAGAGCCCAGCCCAGCCCTGGGGGCTCAGCTCTGCCCTGCACACCCCTCCCAGCACACAGCACTGCCCAGGGGCAGCTCCCTGGCAGCAGGGCCTAAAGGGCAGCTCAGACAAACAGAGATGCTGCAAGCCAAGGTGCTGCTGGTGCTGTCTGTAGGTAGAGGAGGGTGAGGAGGCACTTTCTGAGGGAGCTGTGAGGCAGATCTGCTGATCCCCAGGGTGACAGTGCAGGAGTCTCAGTGACACACACAAACCTGACAGCCCCTTTCCCTTTCCTTTAGGAGAAAGCTGAGAGCAGCCCTGGCCATGCAGCACCATGTCCACAGCAGCAGGAATCTGCCTTGGTGGAGGTTGCTCCTTCCACCTCCAACTTCTCCCCACAGTCCATGGGGATCTCCCAGGCAGGCTGAGAGCTGCCCCTGGCAGCTGGCAGATCCCCTGGCCTGGCCAGGAGCCTTCAGGGCTGCAGGAGCTGCTCGGCAGGACAGCCCTGGGCACCCCTGGCTGCAGCCCCAGCTTCAGCCCCTGCAGCCGTCCCTGGCAGCAGGAGCCGTCCTGCCCTGTCCCTCTGACGGTGCCCAGGGCAGCCCCGCTCTGGAGCACATCCTCCCCCACAGCAGAAAGGGCAGGAGAGCCATCCTTACAGTCATGTCAGTCCTGTCCTGGGTCAGCTGCAGGAGATCCCTGCAGCCAGAGACTTACTGTGTCAGGAGTGGTGAAGATTTCTCCATGAAGAAGCTCAGTATTTTCAAAAGGTGTGAAGATTTCCCTGTGAATAATGTCAGCATTGTCCTTCCAGTTGATTTAAGCCTCTGTCTGCTTATCTCCCATCAGGTGCCTGCAGGCAGTGCCCTCAGCCCAGCTGGGCTGGAAGAGAAGCTGCTCCTCAGAAAAAAATGTCTTTTTGAAGCTCTTCTTCATTGTAAGTAGCTGCCTCTGTGCCAGGAGACCAGCCCAGCTCAGCAGCACAGCAACAGCACAAGGATTTTAATGATCCTCTCAGGGCTTTGGTGTTGTTTACAGCTGTGTCAGTCCTTGAGAGTGTTTAAAAAACTTTTCAAGAACCCAGAGTTTGAAACTCCAAAGTTTCTTGAAGTTTTAATGGGACTCACTGAGGGACACGACTCTGAAACTGTCCCCAGGTTCGAGTTAGAGCAGAACACTGCAGGCAGTGATGACAGGTGGGGACAAACAAGGCAAAGGTGTCTCTGATGCTGACCAAACCTGGATGTGTTTCAGGAATGCAAAGGGCCAAGGCCTGAGCCCCAGCCCCTGCCAAGGCAGATCCTGTCCCTCCCTCAGTGCTCAGGGCTCTTCCCGGGACACTGGGATGTGGGGATGTGCAATGCCAAGGGCAGCACCATGGGGCGGCCCCTGCCAGGCTGCTGAGCAGGGACAAGGAGGCAATGAGGCCCCAGGCCTGCCAGGGTCACTTGTCTCCTGCTCATGGCTCAGGCCCAGGGCCAGCAGCCATGGCCCAAGTGCTGCAGGAGCTGGCTGTGTCAGGGCCTTTCAGCTGCTGCCCATCCCTGTGCCCTCTCCAGCCCAGGCTGTCCTACGGTGTCCATGCCCTGCGCCTCTGTCCCTGCAGGCTGTCGTCATCCCCCGGCTGCCCCACCTCGCTGGCCCCTTCCTTTGCTGACAGCTCTGCGTCCTGCCTGCCTCTGCCTGGCCACACAAAGCATGAAACCAGGAGGGTTAATTCGACTTTTACCATGCTTGTGAAGTTTTAGCATGGGAACAAGGCAGGCAGGGCCTGCTTTCCCAGAATGGACAGTTGGAAGACAAGTAGAAGACATGTATTTCAAGAGTGCAGTGATAGAAAAAACAAGGAGTGAAGCTGGAACTATGTGCAGGTTTTATGGTAATGGCTAAATTGTAACACACATGTAGCAAGCATATATAAGTAGCACTCTTTTAGAATCATATGTCCATGGATACCACACAGTGGACCCCAAGCCTGAATAAGTGATACCCTCTTACCTGCAAATTAGCAATCAGGACCCTTATTCTGATATTTGGTAAATTTGGTTACAGCAGGTCCTCAGTGAATCAAAGATTCTACTGTGATACCTTGGAACCTCATGGAAGCAAAATTCTTTTTGACACAGCAGGCCACATGGACCCAATGGTTCGTTGTGATACTGCAGATCCAAGGAGACCATTGTGACACTCTGGAACCTCTTGGAGCCCAGGGGCCCTTGTGACACTGAGAAACCTCATCTATTCAAAAGTACAGTGTGAAAGAGAAAGATTTCATGGAACCAAGAATCCATTGTTAAACTGAGGGGCCCTGTGGAGCCAAGTGGACCACAGTGACATTGTGGGGGCTCATAGAACAATGGAGACTCTTCTAACACTTTGGGACCCACTGGAACCAAGGGGACACTATAGCATGGCAGGGCCTCATGGAATTAAGGGAACTGCAGTGAACACTGTGGGTGTACATGGGATGAAGGGTCCATTCTGACACTATAGAATCAAGGATACCATTGTGACACCATGGGGCATCATGGAACCCAAGCTCCAGTGTGACACAGCAGGGCCTCATGAAACCCTGGAGGGCATTTGTACACCTTGAGGCCCTGGGAAACCAAAGGGCCATTGTGGCACATCAGAGCCTTGTGGATGAGCCAAAGGGCCATAGTGACACTGTGGGGCTTAATAGAACCAGGGGAAAATTTTGGTACTGTGTTGCACCATTGAACCGAGGAGATCATTGTGACACTGCAGTGCCCCATGGAACTAAGGATTCATGGAACAGTGCGGGACCCCAAGGAACAAAAGGTCCATTGTGTGTCATTGCAGGGCCTCATTGAATCCTGGAGACTATTATGAAACTTTGAGGCCTCGTTGAACCAAGAGGCTCTGCAGGATCTTGTGGAATCAAGGAGACCCTTCTGACATTGTGACTCCCTCTGGAAGCAAGAGTCCTTTGTGATACTGTGGTACCAAGGAGACCCCTGTGGCCCTGCAAGGCCTCATGGAAGCAAGGGGGAACAATTGTATTGCACCAGGGCCCAATGGAAGCAAGGGGCCAGTGTGACCCAGCTGGGCCTCATGCAGCCAAGGGGCCATTGTGATCCTGAGGAGCCCAGAAGAACAAAGGGACCACTGTGACACTGTGGGGCCCCATGGAAACACGGGGCCAGTGTCACACAGTGGGTCCTGATGGAACCAAGGATCCAATATGACACCACCATTGTGACACTGTGGGGCCCTGTGGATCCAAGGGAACAGGGAACAGATCTGGATAGCTTGGCCTGACTGACTCAGCTGACCCTAGCATGTTGGGGGTCCCTTGTCCTGCACCCCTGAAACACTGGGGCTCTAGGTTTTCTTTTCTGTGGAAAAGAACCATCCCTCCTGCCCAGGCACCCATGGCCAAAATTGGTACTTCTCCAAAACTCACTGTAAGCCAGGGTTTCTCCCAGACAAAAGCTGCCATGACCCATCAGCCTGGCTTGCCTTGGCCTCTGCTGGTCGCCTCTAATCTGCCCTTAAAATACTGGGGATCGGTGTTTTGCTTCCTATGGGAAGGAACTGGCCTTCTCATGCAGGTGTTCATGGCT
>NW_026690275.1:44348-62800 GCF_015227805.2 Hirundo rustica | reverse complement strand
GCACGGGCGAGAGCGGTGGCACCGCCAGCGCCGCGTCGGCTGCAGAGAGGGGACCCTGCGCCGCCTGCAAAAGCGTCGCAGCCTGCCTGTGCAGTAGGCCTGCGACAGCAGCAGCTGCAGCAGCAAACGCTGAGGCTGGCGGGCCGGCGGGACCCGCGGCGGGGAGGGGGGGTAGAGCCGGGGCCGCGTGGTATGGAGGGGGCAGGGCTGCCGCCGTGCCGGCAGCGAGAAGCACCGCAGGGATGCTGTCAGTGGGCGGGCTCAAAGGGGCAGAGACGGGGACGGGGCCCGGCACACTGGAGCGGGGGGAGGGAGCCCCGGTAACAGGAATTCCAGCAGTGAACGGGACCGAGGGCGCGGTGGGAGGGGCCGCAGGGTCCGGTGGAGGCGGTGGGGCCGAGGGAACGGGTGCCGCGGCCACGAGGGTGGGGAATGGGGCCGCGGCGGTCGGCGGGGCCGCGGAAACCGAAACCACGTGGCGCGGCGAGGGGGGGGAGGGGGGCGGGCTCCGCTGCAGATCGGCGGCCACGCGGAGGGGACCTCCGGGAGCGGCGTGACTAGATGTCGTGGCTGCAGAGGCATTTTTTGTAGCAAAGATCTCAGCGAGAGCCCTAGAAGCTGGAAGGAGCTCAACAACAGCGAAATTCCTTCGTGAAATATCATTAAAGAGTCTATTTCCAACTGAGTCCCAAAAGTCTCTGGTAAAGACGGCTGAACGGTCAGCATTGGGAAAGTTAACTAGAGTCCATTCTAAAAGGTCTTTCAGCTCTTGCTTATGTAAAGTACTGTGATTGCGGCGTAAAAGATACTTAAGTTTCTTATAGAGATCTCTATCAAGGGTAGAATGGCAGTGCCCCATTTTTACACCAGTGTAGCTCACCTCGATGTCGCAGAAGCAGGTCCTCACTCGAGATCCGACGTGGGGGTTGGCCAGACACTCCAGTCGGCTCTCAGGACACTGCACGGGGTCCCCTTCAAAGCCACGGCTCCAGGCGCTGCTCAGGAACAGCTCTTCCGTGCTCGGGACTCCAACCTCCCCTCGGCGCTTCAGTGCGGGCAGTGCAAAGCAGTGCCCACACGCGCTCAACGCACGTGGCAACGTACCACGGCAAAACTCCCTCCGTGAGCCCCAGTGGCCGCGGCTCAGCAGCAGCCGTCTGTGCTCGAGGGACGCCGGACAAAACCTCCTCAGAGCTCCGAGTGTTCGCTACTTAGTAACGATCCTCGTGCTCAAGGTTTTGTCTTCGGCAACTTTAAAGAGCTCCAGCGTCACGCTGCCCTGCAGCGATATACTGTGCTCACGACACCGATTAGCATACAAGTGGTAATTTACCGTCCATGGGGAAGTCTCTCACAGCTTGAAAGGCTGGGTCCGGCGTTTTCCACGTTGGGCGCCAATTGTAAAAATAGCTTCCTCCTGCTGCTGAAGACTCCAGGACGGTGTAGATGAATGTAGACGAGAGATCTCTGAAGTTAGGTTTTAGAAGATGAGGTTTATTGTAAGGGATGTGAGGCCTTGCTCTGAGCTGCCAGGCTGCAGCTCGTGGCAAGGCCTAGGAAGGTGGGGGAAGGGAGAAGTAGGGAGAGGAAATTCCAAGAGAGGAAAGTCCTCGGGGAAGGGTGCCAGGCAAAGAGACTGTCCAGCCCCCCTGGGACCCCTTATCAGGGGTCTTCAAGGTGGGCTGGAACAAGCCTTGGGCCAATGGGGTTACAGATACCTGATACTTCAGGGGAGGGTTACAGGTGTGGGATGAACCATACATTGAGGGGTGAGACAGAACATTCCATTTGACCTCTGGGTCTGGCTGCAGGTAACTTTCAGATGGTCACATAACTGTTTTCCCAGAGATCCAGTATCTAATACATCTCAAACATCAAAACTTACTTTCAATTCTATCTCAGTTACAGGTTTCACATTCTCAGAATAGAGGCAATCATATTTATAGGGCTTTCTGGCTTCATCCTCCCCAACAGTTGTCCTGCAGCTGGGGGCCATGCTGGGCTGGGAGATGGAGCAGGAGAGAGGGGGAAAGGGGCACTGACTTCCTCCTCACCTGCCTGGCTGTTCTGTGGCATCTTCCTCTTCCTCACAGCCTTCTCCTCCATCTGGCCAGGGTTTGGGATTGTGAGATCCTGGTTTGGGGAAAAATACAATGTATGGGCACATTGGGTTAGGGGGTCCCTCCTGCCCATGTCCATCTCTAGAAGTCACCGGGCATCTGGTGCTCATAAAAACCTCCAAAACACCAAGATTCAATCCACCAAAATACATTAATGACCAAGAATCAGCAAAAACACTCAACCATGAGTCAGTCTTTCCTCTCTGCTCTCTCCACTTTGGGGTCCTAGAGGCAACCCGACTGGGTTGCTGCAAATCAAGTTTGTATTGGTGTTCCCTCTCTCTGGGCTGCTGTGCCTCCAGGGAATCCAGGAGGTTCCTCTTCTCTGGGATCACCAGTTTGGCATCACAGGTGTCTCAGGGGTCTGCACTGTCTGGGGTCCCTCTTTCAGGGGCCTTGGGTATCCATGGGTCCCCCTTGTCCATGCCCCCAACATCTCCAGGCTTCTGGAACACCCCCATCTCTTGCACTGCCCGTTTCTGCTCCCCCCATTCCCGGGTTTCCCTCCCAGCCCTGCTGGTACCAGGTGATCCCCAGGTGTCTCTGGGCTGACAATGCAGCCCCTGAGGCGGGCAGAGCAAGCCCCAGCACGGGGGGACCCTGCATCCTGCGCTCCCTCGGCAGCCGCGCCCAGCCACGGGCACAGAGCTCCGTCAGCCCCCGCCACCCCCTCCCCGGGGCCCCCCGGGGACCCCCGCAGCCGGGGCTGGCTCTGAGCGAAGCGGCCCCCGAGCCCGGCTCCGTGGCCAGGGGGGCACGGGGAGCCCGGGGCCTCTGTGCCAACGCTTCCCCCGCTCTCCCTCAGCCTTTGCCCGGCCCGGCCCGGCCCCCCGAGCCCCGCCAGGCCCCGCACGGCCACGGCCGGCCCGGGCCGCTCCCCTCGGAGCCCGGCCACACGGAGCCGCCTGCGCCGGGGGCCCACGGGCAGCCGAGCGCTCCCCGGGCCGCCCGGGCCTGGGCCCCGAGCACAGAGCTCTGCCAGGGGGGCTCCCGGCCCAAGGCGGCGGCTCCGGGCCCGGGCGGCCGCTCCCGGCTCCCACAGCCCGCCCGGGGCCGCCCCGCCCGTGCCAGGGCTGCGCCAGCGCTCCCTGCACTCGCGGGGCTTCAAACACATGGGGGCAGCTCAGAGAAAAAAACATTCCCCCCATCCTCTCCAAAAAACAGTATAATCCCAACCAGCCATCCCCCCCCAACCACAAAAAAAAAAAAAAAAAAAAAAAAAACAAAAAAAAAAAACCACCAAACAAACAAAAAAACCCCACAAATTGACAAACCAACCACTTCCACCCTGCCCTAGTGCACCTTCCCAGGGACCCCAACCCTGTGGGAATGCCCCAGGATCGGGACAAAAAGCTGCTCCCCTGGAGGCACTTGGAACACCCACCTGCGGCCCGGCCCTGGCACACGGCTCCCGGCAGCTGCCCGCTGGCGCAGGCGGGGCTTTGGAGCAGGGAGGCTCTGCGGGACCCCCCGGGCTCTGCCCCCTCCCAGTCCGCGCCCACCCCGGGGCTGACCTTCAGCCCGGGCTCTCTCGCTGTGCCCGGCTCCTGCACAGTCCCCGCTCTCCGTTCCTTGGCCCCCTGGGCTCTCCTCTGGGGCTCGGAGAACACCTAGCAATGGAACCTTGCCATGAAAAGGAACCATTTTGGTGCTGCCTAACGAGGCCAGAACTGGAACTTTGTACCTTTTGCCTCCCTGCAGAGACCCCCGGGCATTTTCTGCACAGAGTTCCAGCTCCTGTATTTGCTGAAGGAGCTGCCTGCAAATGTCACGCTGCCAGGACCCTGTCCTTGCTGTCACCTGCTGTGGCTGGGCATGAACAGATCTCCTGCACTTGCATTTCCAGCTGCTGTGCAACCAAAGCTAAGGCATCTAGAGCTGCCTGAATTAAAAAACTGGAATATGAGCCTCTCTCAAGGGGGAAATCCCCCCCTCCTGTGCCATCCCGTGGCAATGCTGCCATTCTCTGCTGCTGCTGGGGCACTCGGGGCTCTGGCTGAGCAGGAAAGGTGACCCTGAGACAGGAGCTTTCCTTGGCTGCAGCAAAGCCTTGGCACGCAAAGACCTTCCTGGTGCTGTGCCCTGGGCCAGGAGGGATTGTGCCACCAGAGCTGGGCCTAAATTTCTTCTTGCAGGCAGGTTTAGGGCACAGAACATGGAGAAGGCAGAGGTGGCACTCAGGTTTCCACAGTCCTCCAGAAGCATTCTGTATGGGAAGCAGCCTGAGAACAGGGTTTACGTGTGAGGGGAGGGGAATTCAGAGCCCTTTTCTCCCCTGTGGGCTGAGGGTCTGCATTTCCAATGGTCCTGCAGCTGCCAAAGGAGCCCTTTTTTGCTCAGCTGAGAATAGTTCTGCTGAAAGCCTGTCCTAAACCTGCTTTTCCTGCAAATGTGCCCAATGTATCCTCATTTTTTTTGCAGCCACAAATCATGTGTGGGTGTAGGTGTGAGAACTGAAAGATGGAACAGCTCTGCTAGGGGGAAGTTCTCTTTTTCTTGTTTGTTTTCCTTTTTGGTATTTTGTTTCTTTTGGTTTGGGTTTTTTTTCTCTTTGTGGGTTTTTTTGTTTTTGTTTGTTTCTTTCTTTCTTTGTATTTCTTGTTTTTTGGGGAGGCTTTTAGGGTGTTTTTTTGTTGGGGTGGGAGGTTTTTTTGTTTTCGTATGGGTTTTTTTGTTTGTTTTTTTGTTTTGTTGACTTTTATCATATGGGTGTTTTGGGGCTTTACTGGTGTTGTTTTATTTTTTTTTTCTTTTTTAATCAACTCCCCCTGCCATCTCTGGGCAGAGCTCTGTACCTCTATCTGACACTTGGCTGTGGCACTGTAGAGGTGGCCAGGGGGACCTTCCCCGAGCTGTGTGCACAGGAATGCACATCAGCCCAGGCCGGGGGTGCTCAGTGCCCGGTCAGTTTTGCTGTCTGGCTGTGGCTCTGGACGCTTCCCTTGGAGCGTCTCCAGGCAGGGAACGTTGGAGCTGTCACCACCGTGGTGTCACAGAGAGGGGAACGCTGGGGCTGTCCCGCTCCTGCCCTGGCCCCAAGAGCTCTGCCAGCACCTGGAGGAGACACCAAGGCTGAGCTCAAGGGTGAGAACTGCAGAAGGGGCTGAGCTGGGATGGAGGCAGCGGGATCATGGAGTGCAGGCCCCTGCCCTGCACAGACATCCCAACAGTGGCAGCCTGGGCATTTCCAGGAGCTGTGTCCAAAGGCTCCTGGAGCTGCGGCAGCCTCACAGCTGTGACCATTCCCTGGGGAGCCTGGTGAGTGGCTGAGTCCCTGGGACGCTGCTCTGGGACAGGGTGAGCTGGGATGTGGGGATGGACTTGTTCCCTGGGAGGGCGGCGGGGCCCTGGCACAGAGTGGGTGGAAAAGCTGCGGCTGCCCTCGAATGGCTGAAAGTGTCCAGGGCCTGGGTGGAGGGGACTTCCTGCCCAGAAGGCATGGGTTGGGATGGGATGGGATGGGGCAGTGTAATGTGGGGTGTAAGTGCAGTGTGGGGGTGGCAGGAAAGTTGGGAGGGGTAGGGATTGCAGTGCGGGGAGAATTTGGTTTGGGCTCTTAGAGTAGGGGAGTAGAGACAGGGAAATCAAGAAGCAGTTTTTAAAGGCTGCTGGTGCTTTTAGGAATTTTGGGGCCTGGAAGTGTCTTGTGGGAGGTTGCCTTGAAATTGGGAAGGCTGAGTTTAAGGTGTTGTGCTGTGCAGGGCTGAGGTGGAGTGGCAGTGATTTTGGGAGGGTAAGGACACCTGCTCCCAAGAAAGAAAGAAAGAAAGAATTGAGAGAGAAGGAAGGAAAGGAGGAAGGAAAAAGGAGGGAAGGAAGGAAGGATTTTAAATTAAGCTCTAGATGTCTAATTTAATGAGCAACAAATTTGAGTTTAGCAGCAATGCAATTTGATTTAAGTAGCATTTTATAATCAAGCATATACAAAAATTGGGCAGTGATTAATTAAAGACAAGTACTGTTTGGATAAAGCATAAGCAAAACTGACTGGGGTACCGAGCGGGGGCTTCTCACCCTACCTCATGTAGAAAACAACGTAGTCTAACTTAAACTTATGTACTGTATGCTAATACGGATTCATTAATATTTCCTATGAATCTCCTCCTATTTTCAATTCTTAAAATCTAAATCACTATGCTACAAGCACATACTCCACTTGTTGTTAGGGCATCTTCTTGGCTTTTTGTTGGTCTTCTTCAGATGAAGGCTCATCATCTTCGTCGCATCCTATGAATAGCCTTAATGGTTCTGCGTGTGCTCTTGGTTTTGTGTTATACATAACTAAGCATTATGTTCCAAAGGTAATTATTTCATGGATCAAACAACCACCCAAACTCCCTACCTTGGAACAGTCCCAACTTTGTCCATCTCAAGGCCAGTTCTATCTTAAGACATCCTGTACCCCATAACATCTGCAAAGGGCCCATCTCCCTAGCTTGGAGTAGTCCCAGTTTTGGCCAATCCAGCTTTGAAACTCTTGCTTATCTCAAACTGCATCCTGTATCTTATTTTTCTCATGTAGCATCTGCCAAGGGGCCCATCGGCTTTGTAACACTACTCACATCTACTTCTTCCTTTACTACTTTATAACAAGTGTTTTCAAAAATATATATTATTAAAATATTTATACGATTACAATTAGCATGAATCATTTCATTCATTACAACTGCCCCCATTTCTCTTTTTAATCATATTGATTCATGCTTTTAAGTAAAACCGAATCTTGATTTCTTCTATATTCCCAATAATCCAGGTTTCCATGCTCTCTCATTTCAGCCTCTAATTTTTCTAACATCTCCCATGCTGCATCAAGCTTTTCGCATTCCTTCTCAAATTTGGTTGACATCTCTTGTGCTAGAGTAATCTCTGAATTCAGTCAATATCTCTTCGGGTCCTTTCCTTTGAGAGTGAGTAGGTATAGCTTTTAATACCATCAAAGGATTTGGTTTCCCTTTTGCTGCCAATTCTGGATCAATGGGCATTGCTGTCATTTGCATTCCTTGTATCACTGGGTGGATTAGTCTAATAAGACATGGAATCACGTATGGTAAGAATAACAATCCTAATCCAGAACATAACAACATAAATCCCACCTTCTTCCACCAGGCTCCTCCAAAGAGGTTATCCCATCAATCAGTTTTTAGAACAGAACTCCACTTTTGAACAGGTACATGTGCCACCCTTTTAATTTCTTCAGCAAGTTTTGTGATGGCTTCCCCATGATCATCTCTCTCCACACAGCACTCAGATTTGTTAAATCTTCCTCAAACTCCCCCTTCTTCAGCCAACAGATAATCTAGGGCAATTCTGGTTTGATATACAAATGCTCACATTTGTGAATGCTGCTTGGCCAGTAACTTTAGGGCATCAGAAGTATGGTTTCATACAACCTCCACTACTGCCTGGAGTCTTATCAACCGATTCAATAGATAAATTGGGGTCCTATATCTTCAAGATCCATCCTCAGCCCAAGCTGCTGGGTCATAATATGCTATGATTCTTTCTGCAGGCCATTTGTCTTCTCCCCACTCCTGGTTTCCCCATGCCTTTGGGAAGTTGAGGTTTAAATCTCTTTTATTCCTTTCTAGAGTCTCATAAAGTGGTGTTCCCAGCATATTGCTCCTAGACCTTGGTATGATGAAGAAGGAGGGCCGTATAACTCCTAAGGTACAGGTTCCCTCCCACTTTCGAGGTAATTCATTCTATGCTCATTGCCCACAAATGCAATATATTCCATCAGGGGCTTTCCATTTATTATGTGGTTTTTTTCTGGTTGTTCCCAATAGGATTTTAGGTCTTTCTTTTTTTTGGATTGGTAGGGTATAGCTCCAGGACTTTTATGCCAGCAAAAATCAGTTTGATTATTCCACTCACAATTAATTTCCTTTGTTATTCCCCAATACCCAGTTAAATTTTTGGTCGCCAGGTCTTAGTTTTATTATCCGAATTAACTACTAAAGTAGATATACAAGGAGTATATCCCACTGCTTCATTATATTTCCTTCCTTCTCAAGTTATACAGACTGTTCCAATTACTTGATGACTCAAAATCCATCCTTTCAGGTCTTTTTAATGTCTTGGAAATGTGAGTATAATTCCATTTGAAAAATTGTTCTAGAGCTAGACTCTCACCTCTCCACAGCCATCTTTCAGCCATTCTAAGTCCCCCACAGATCCAGCAATTGGATAATCCTAATTCTGGAGCAATTTCTTGCATCAAATCTACAAAAAGTTTCTTTCCTGAGGTTGTCAAATCCCACTCGCTAAACTGCTGCTTTAATTGTTCATACAGCTTATCCAGTTCCTTTAATTCTGTCCCTATGGCTTTTTTACATCTTTCGTTTGTTTCTTTTTGGTTTGCTTCTTTTTTCCTTAGTGCTGTACCTCCTATACTTATACTTGGATCATTCCCATTCTCATCTTTCTCAAAACAAACAAACAAACAAATCATATTGAGGATAGATCTGATTGCTATAAGGATAAGGTGCTGGTCCATTAAATCCTATTTTTTTCCCTGCCCGATCCATTTTTCTATTTTTAACACAAACATCTATAAAATTGCTGCAATCGTAGCAGGCAGCACTAACATGTGGATATGCCACAAACACAAATTCCATCTTGTCCTTGACCCACATGGAGTGACTGCATTTATTAGAGGTATCAACATTATTGGGACTTTGTTTTTGCATCGATTGTTCTCTCATTGCCCATTCTTGTGCTGCTTGTTTTGTTATTGTTTGTTCCTGCATTGCTCATTCCCTTCTCTCATGGACTCTGTCCAGAGTGGCTCCATAGTTTTGGCCAGTTGCCAAGGGCATCACAACAAACACAGTGAAAATAATCCTCAGGAGTTTTGACTTTCTACCGTCCTCAAGGCTCTTTGGGTTGCAGCCAAGGGCCAAGATGTGAGGATTCTTGGCAGCAAAATTTATATCCTGGGATCTAGTCACTGGTGCATTTGGTCTCACTGGTACCCTTGGCCTCATGTTTGTTTCAAGGATGGCACAGATTACTCACAGTTCTCCCAGCACTGCCCTCTCTCTCTCTCTCTCCCTCTCTCCCTGGGTTAGTCAGCTACTTCCTCTTTTAGTCTAAACCACCAAAGCTCTGGAGATGTGCCAACCACAATAAGATTTGCTTTTTCACTACTTCAGTTAACAACCTGATTTGTTGGTCACTTTTTTCTCTGTTGTCAGGGACAGTTATTAAGTCTCCATCACCACCAATAGGCACATTCACAATGCCAATTCATGTCAGAAATGTGTCTATAGAGTGGCACACAAATTCCTTCTCCACAGGAACTGTTAATTATGATACACTGGTCTATAATACTATGAATTTTTTGCTCTCTTTCCTGCTCAAAAGCTAATATAGTAAAAACTCATTGGTCTAAATTTTCTATTAATTGAAGCACTGCATAAAAAGGTTCCATCTTCATATCTAAAAGGTGTTGGAAAAATATCACTGGAAAAGCTTTAAAAGTTAATTGTTCCGGTATGCAATCTAAGCAAGTTAAACAAATCAATTAAAGAGATTAAATCAATTAAGTTAAACAAGTCTCTCTCTTCTGCTCTTGTTACTCTCCACCACAAATTTAGGCAAGGCGTACAAATAACACAAACCCACGGGCGACACTCTAAGCCATGCTTAGTACACTCCCAGTGTGTTACATGTTCTTGGACTCTTCTAGTAACAGGTGTTTCCAGTCTCTTTTTCTGGAATTGTAGTTCCTCAATGAAATCTATTAGTGTTACTTGCTGAGGGCTTCTTAAAAGATTTTCAATTTGTTCCGGCTGTTCCCATTGATCAAGGAAGTGTCTGATCCCTTCCCATCGCCGTTGTTCTGCCTCTGAACTAAATGGAGTTACTGTTGAGAGCCAATCCAGAATGCCTAATTTTTCTAATAAATTAAAGTTAGTTGCAATTACAAACCACAAATTTTTAATGGTTAATTATCAAAGGAGCTCTATAGTTTGGACAAGTTAAGCAAGACTTTTTATTTGTTTTCTGTTGTTTCTGGGCATCTTACTGTATCTACATTTTACTGCTATTATCTTCTGTTGTTCTTGCAGTATTCTCAAAGCCACTAATCCTTCCATGTGATATGCTAAATAAATAAATGCTCTTTGTACTTGATCTATTATTATAAATTGCTGCAAATAAGTATTAATGTCGATCTGTGCTAAAACCCAATTGTGCATTCTAAAGTCTCGCTCTACTCTACTAAAACATCATATACAATTAATCATAAAAGCTACATCCCTTTGGACCCAAGGTACAGTTGTTCTGTGCCAATGTCTTTGTCTCAGCCACTTCATGGTCACTGCTTTACACCGCTCACACTGATGACCGTGTTTGCAGCAACCTTGCTGAAACATGGAAACTTCTCTCTGTGGGATGGCAGCTTCTGACCTTTCTGTACTAAGGATATCTTGAATATCTGGGGGCTGGGTTATTCTTTCAATATGTAGGTGGCACACCAAATGTATTGCAGCATTACGTGAAATACACAGGCGAAAACTATTTTCCATATGAGCTATAGCCTCTGCGCACCAAATACTCTCTTCAGCCATGTTGTGGATAAATTACAGCTTTACTTTAAACTATGTTTTGAACCTCAATAAAGTGGTTTAATCAAATTTAAGTCTTTTTTCACTTTTACTTTCAGGTATCCTGGTGTCAAAATAATTTTCCAATCTTTATTGAGTATAGGTCCTTTTACCCTTGAAGCATGAGTCTAGCCTTTTTCTGCCATTCGAACTGTGGCTTCATCAGGGAGAATCCATTATCCCTCTTTTAGAGTTGCTCCTAGGTTTTTCATGGTTTCTACTTCTGCTAAAGAAAAGTATGGTGTTTGATTTTGTGCTCCTGCTTCCTAAAAGTCATAATTACATTGCTGTTTTCCCTCAGGGCAGCTTTCTTGGCTTCATCATCAGCCAAATTGTTTCTTCTTCTTTTAACGTCTCTCCCCCTTCTCTGGTGGCCATTCACATGAACCACTGCTATCTTTTTTTGGACTCTTCAAAGCTTTAAGAATTTGAATTATCAATCCTTGATGCACTAATCCTTTTCTTTGAGTGTTTATAAGTTCCCTTTCCTTCCAAATTTTTCTAAATGTATGCACTACCCCAAAGGCATATTTTGAGTTTATGTATATGGTCCCTTCTTGATCCTTTAATAACAGCAATGCACAGAATAATGCATAGAGTTCACAGGATTGTGCTGTCCAGGAGGGGCTAAGGGGACCAGATTCTTTCACTTCCAGTTTTTCTCCGCTAATTATGGCATACCCAGATTTTCTTCTTCCATCTACCACTCGGGATGATCCATGTATAAATAATTTTTCTCCTGTTTTTAATTCTTGTTCTCTCAAATCTGGGCTTTTTTTTTTTTTTTTTTTTGTAACTCTATGACCTCTGTGCAATCATGTTTTAAATCTTCCCCTGGGTCTCCATAAAGGAACTGAGTGGGGCTTTGTACATTTGTCATTTTCTGCTCTAATTCAGGGGAGGCTATCAAGATAGCCTCATATTGTAATATTCTGCTATCAGTTAACCATTTTTCAGCCTTTTTAGCAAGGATTCCCTTAATATTATGGGGTGTGTACACTTCCAGTGATGCACCAAAGTTTACTTTTTGGGCTTCTTCTACTAACACAGCAGTGGCTACTGGAGCTTGCAGGCATGTTGGCCAACTCTTATTAATTGGATCCAATCATTTGGAATAATATCCTACTGGCTTTCGGCTTCCTGCCCAATTTTGAGTCAATACTTCATAAGCCATTTGATCAACTGTATTAACAATAATTGAAAAGGCTTGTCTAAACTGGGAAGACTCAGTACAGGAGCTTGCAGTAGGGCTTCTTTAACTTGCTCAAGATTTTCCTGATCCCTTTCAGTCCATTTCAAGCAATTGCTAGTTAATTTCTCACTTAGAAATTTTACTTTTCTGCTAAACCCTTCTATCTACTGCCTACAATAACCCAAAATACTCCGAAACTGCTTTATTTCTCTTTTAGACTTTGGGGGTCCCATGTTCAATATTCCTGAAACCCTTTCAGGGTCTAGCTTTTTCTCTGGCTTACTAATCCTGTGGCCTAAATACCGCACTTCTGACTCTACAAACTGCAATTTTGACTTTAACATCTTCAGCCCATTTTCTCCCAGAAAATTTAGAAGCTTAATAGTACCCTTCCTAGTTTCCTCTTCAGTTTCTCTTGCTACTAACAAATCATCGACATACTGTAGCAGCTTATTTCCTTTGGGTAACTCAAAGGACTTCCAAAGATTTTCTAATGCCCTCCCAAAAAGATTCAGTGCCTCCGTAAAACCTTGTGGTAGCACCGTTCACCTTAATTGTTCTCTCCTACCTGTATCTGGGTCCTCCTACTCAAAGGCAATCCCTACTGCCCTCATCCAGAGGGCAAGTTCAAAAGGCATCCTTTAAATCCACGACACTGTACCGAATGTAATTAGGAGGTATCTGGCTTAGCCACTCCTGGAAAGCGGGTAATGGCTCTTTGATTTACCGCTCTGAGATCCTGGACTCGTCGGTAGCTACCATCAGGCTTCTTTACCGGCAGGATGGGGGTATTATGTGGTGACACACAGGACTCCAACACCCCCTGATGTACTGAATTCTCAACTACCAGTTTCAATCCCTTCTGGCCTTCCAATGCTACTGGATATTGTTTTACTCGAATGGGGATTTCCAGGTTCTGTATTTCAACGCTAACGGGCTGAATGTTTAATTTTCCTATTCCACCAGAATACCACACAGTGTCACTAATCTCAAAATTATCTTCTTCAGTTAAAGAATAGATTTTAAGTTTTCCTTCACAGGGTGTTATTTTAATCCCCAAGGCTATTATTAAGTCCCTTGCTAATAAATTATTATCAGCCTCTGGTATTAATACCAAATCATTCAGTCCAAATTTTTTATCCAATTCAGTCTGCACATTTTTAATTACAGGAACCTGAAAAACTTCTCCTTTAACCCCAATTACTGGGAGACGTTCACATCTTACTTCACATCCTTGTGGTAGTTTTCTTGGGGTGGACCTAATAGCTTCTGTGTCCCCCAAAAATATGATTTCTTCATTTTGAGTACCTATCTCAGTTTTATCAAGGGCTCTTCTAGATGTTCAGCCCTCATTAAACAGAGCTGCTGACCCCCCTGCCTCTTCTTGAAACATTTTCTCATCTTGCTGCCTCTATCTGCAGAATTTTTGTAGATATCCATTTTTGTGGCAATAAAAACAAGTGGGTCCTGTACCCCTGGAGGTAGGACAAGAAGTTTGTAAGTGTCCTTTCTGGTGACAGGGAAAACACATGGATCTCATATCCCCAGAGGTGGGACCTGCCTTTTTCTGTTGTTTGTTCTTTCCTCAGCGCTTCTCTGTATTCATGGTTGTCTGTGTTTCCTTGACTGCTGCCATTAAATCTATGGTTTTGTCTTTTGCCTCTCCTCATCTCTTCTCACAAGCACTTTCTGT
Source organism: Hirundo rustica (assembly GCF_015227805.2). NCBI lineage: Eukaryota > Metazoa > Chordata > Aves > Passeriformes > Hirundinidae > Hirundo > Hirundo rustica. Next base: position 49,186 of record NW_026690275.1, on the reverse strand, counting down.
GCTTCTCTTAACAATTCCTGAAGCCCCGTATCCTGCCAGTTTTCTACTTTTTCCAGCTTCTTCCTGATTTGCCCTCAGGCCTTAGCTACAAACTGTGTTTTCAAAAGGACCTGTCCTGCTGCAGTATCGGGGTCTACACATGCATATAACTGCAAGGCTTTTCTTAGTCTTTCTAACCAGTCTTCCAGGGCTTCATCCTTCCCTTGGTGCTCACTTAGAGCTTTCCTTATATTCTGCCCCTTGGGCACTGCTTCCTGGATTCCTCAGATAATCATCCACTGGAGATCACTCATATTCAGCGTGTGTCTTTCATTCTGATTATTCCAACCTGCATCTTGCATAGGCCATTTCTGATCCCCCTGGTCTGGCCCCTGACATTCTCTATCCCAAACCCTCATTCCTGAATGTCTAATCATTTCTCTTTCTTCCATGGTAAACAAGATTCCTAAGATAGACTGCAGTTCCACCTAGCTGTATATATTCGGCCCCAAGAACTGATCTAATCTTTCTGCCACTCCTAGAGGATCCTCTAGCAGCCTGCCCATTTCCTTCTTAAACTCCCTAACATCCCCTGTGTTCAGGGGAACACTCACATCACCAATAGGTCTCTGTTCTGGGTTTGCCATTGGAACTTTTCTAAGCGGGTATAGTCCATCTTCCATTTTTGCTTCCCCATCCCCATCATCACTTCTCCCCATCCCCCCCACCTCTAGTTCTATGTGCTACTGTCTCTTCCTGAATAGGGTGCATTTGCATTTACAGGAGCACTCTCAGGGGCTTGGGGTTGAACAGGCGGATTAGGTTGCCTATAAGGGAGTGGGAGGTGATCTAACAGATCCTAGGGCTTGTGTCTGTCTTTTTTGGCTGCTTGCCCTCTAGTTTGTAAAGGATAGAATGGAAAACCCTTGCTTCCTTGCCTTCGAGTGACAAATTCACCCTTTCCCCTGGGAAGCCACAGAGCAGCATATTTGCTTTCTTCCTGATTAAAAGGTTCTTTTGAATTCATGTACAAATTCAAAGACTGCCAAATCCAATCTTCAAGGGATCCAGACTCTGGCCAAGATATCTTATCTTTCTGGATCATTTCCTTTGTCCATTCAAACATACAATAATTAATCATTTTCTGCTTGATTTTTCCTCTTTGGGATTCCCATGCATCCCAGTATCGTAACATCATCCCCAATGGACTGTCCTGAGGGATGCTCCCATTCTGAGAACCCCCCTCACAGTTCCCAGGTATACCAGGCTCTTGGGAATTTCCTTTGTAATTCGCAGCCCCTGGATCTAAGGAGTTACTCTTTCTCGGACCCATTTTTGGTGGCAACAAAGCAAGAAATGCCTGGTACCAGGAGAGTTTTGGTCTCCCTCACTCACTTTGTGGTTCAATCCTCCCACTTATTATTCTGTTGCACTATCTTGTCTTTTGCCAACTGTTTGCCTCATGCCTAATTCCAATCTTTCTCCCAATCTGTCTTCCCTGACTATATCCTTCTAGCCACTTCCCCTCACAGTCCCTCTTAGTCTTGTACTAAAGTTACCAATATTTTCTTCGCAAAGAAAATTGAACTTGACTCAATTGGTCCCCTCCTTATTCATCTCACCCAGCGATCAGATTGCTCCCGTCTTGCTGCCTCCACTGAGGCGCAGCGACCTGGTTCAGGAACGACACGGCGACCACCCCAAGGCCTCCTGGGCCATCAGCTCACTGACACCAATGTGGTGGACAGCAAATGGCGTTACATAGGGTTATAATGGGGTTATAAAGGGGTTATAATGCTTCTGTTTACTGCGTCACTTCCATCTGCTTATGTTACAAACTAGGTGTTGCTTGGCTGATCAAGGGAGCTAAACGACTAAGTGTTGATGGAGGGGCTCTGTCTGCCCGTACAACGCAATATCTTCCGATCGCCTGTCTCTAAATCACCCACATTTCCCCCCACCCCATGATTAAGTAAAAAACATATAAAAGTATAAATATTATAAAAAATGCAAAAGCTGTTAAAATTAGTATAATAGGATACAAAAAGTGATATAACATGTTAGTAATAAGCGCACTTCATGGTAATTGCAGGTGTTCAACAAAGAAGATGCCGACTTTCTCTAAACGGCTTCCAACAAATGACACTAACTTGTTCAAAATGCAAGGCCCAAAATTCAATGTCAGGAGTATCATGGTAAGAGGGCCTATTAAGGTGGAAACAAGGGTGTCTAGCCATGGGGACTGGTTGAACCATGACTCGAACCATCCTTGTTGGGCCTCTCTCTCTCTTTTTCTCTGGGCCAGTCTTTCTCTTAGTTTGGCCATGGAGTCTCACACGACTCCAGTATGGTCTGCATAAAAACAGCATTCTTCTCTCAAGGCGGCACACAGGCCTTCTTGCTGCATGAGCAAGAGGTCAAGTCCTCGCTTGTTCTGCAGGACGGCTTCTGAAAGCGAGGAGATAGATTTCTCCAGAGAGGAGATAGATTTCTCAATTCTTTGTAAGTCCTCGTCAATGGTCATTTGCAGCTGAGAAAGTCTTTGCTGTTGGGTCACGAGAGCTGAAACACCTGTGGCTGCAGCAGTGGCTCCTAGGCCAAGGAGCATTGCAATGGTTATACCTGTCATTACTTCTCTTTTGTGGAGCTGGATGGTTTCTTCTAAAAAGCGATACATTTCTTCTTCTTGGTGATACAGGACTCTAGGAACAATTAGAACTTGGACACAAAGTCAACAAGGTTATTGAGTTTGCTAAGGTACACACAGGGGGTTATTCCAGCTTGTTGACAGACCCACATTCCTGGTATGAACGGGACTGCCCACTTATCAGTCTTTTGACTAGGTTGGATGAACTCAGCACAGATATTTCCCATCTGCTTTGCTAAGGTTACATTGCCAAAGCACTTGCCTCGGCCTGTGACTTGACTCAGGGTAATTCCCCTCCGGGGAATTGTGTGGATTATCTGCTTCTGAATGCTCTAAAGGAGCATCAAGGGCGACGCCCTCATAAAAAGGGGGTTCTGCATTATAACATAACCAGCATGATTTTGTAAGGTTCGTGTTGGATTGGTTCAACAACAAAAAGGTAGCGTTTAACACACTAAGAAACAGATTGTAAGGAGCTGACTTAGGTTTTTGGTAAATGGATAAACGGCTGGATGAGGAGGAGGTGCTAGGTGTGGCCTCCCTCTTGCATCTGCGTGCTGTAAGAATCTGATAGGGTCTAATCGATAGGGGTGCAGACGGTAGGAGCCTGATAATTTGTACGTTTGCCCAAATGTTGCGAAAGGTGCGAACAAACACTGACCACACTTTACCTGTGGCCCAACTCACATGGGTCGGCTGCAAAATTGTCATTGTGTAGTTCTTGCAGGTGTGTTTTCTCCCGTTTCGGGGTGTGTATATCATTCCGTTCATCCCGAACTTAGGTTCGCGACAGCTGTGGGGAGCGTACCTGACTTGCAGGAACTTGTCAGGTTGCTGCGGTTGCCATCTATCGCTTGTCACGATAGTTTCGCACCCCCAATATCCACAGTGCCTGTACCTCAGATGGTTACAGTAACTTTTACCTGGGTTGGAGGTGGGGCACCAATAGGTCTGGTACAGTGAAGAATCCCCAATGTTAGGGAATCCTAGCTATGGGGGAAATATGTCTCTTAGCTTAAACTCAAAGGATGGGCTGTCTGCTGTAATGGTTTCTCTGATTGCCTCATCACTTGAAAGATGGTGTAGGACCCACCTGAAAGGTTCGTGAGGGTAATACACTGCATCGGCTTGCCCTCTGCTGACAAGTCCCAAGAATAAAATTACACAAAGACACCATAGTTGCTTGGATCTCACCGGTGCAGGATATTTGGGTGCTGTCGAGCTGCTCGGAGGCTCGTCACTTTCTTCTGGTACCGGACTGTACGCGTCACAGGGGCGTCCAATGATCCAGTCCTGCAAATGAGACCTCACAATTTTCATTAGTTCTATTCCGAAGGTCTGGTTTGATCGACTTAAGTGGACACCATTTTACCGTCTTTTTTAACAGCTGCGTACCCTCGCCCTGTGAGCACTAGTCTCCAGCCCTGTTCCCATTCCCCCAGCTCATTTTTAACTACAACATGCGGGCCTTCCTCTAGTGCTCGGGTGGCCCAATGTCTCTGGGCGGGACTGTTTGTCTTATCTCCCCTAGGGAACTGATTCAGTGCTAACAGAGCAGTTGCTAGTATACGTGCTTGGTCTCCCGGAGGAATGGAACTGGTAAAGCCCTCTGTTTTTGCTAGTACTTCTAATTTGGCTTTCAGGGTTTGATTTGCTCGCTCAACAATGGCCTGCCCGGTGCTATTGTACGGAATGCCATGTACTAAAGTGATGCCCCATTTAGCAACAAATGCCGGGCTTGATTTTGAAACAAAATTTGAGCCATTGTCTGTCTTAATCTGCTTTGGAATGCCAAGCCACGCCATGGCTGTCAGCCAATGTTGAATGGTTGCTTTGGAGTCAGTTTTTAGGTGTTGTGTGGCTACAATCACTCCACCATACGTATCTACAGTCACTGCAAGCCATGCTCGGGGTTTTAGCAACTGACATAGGGTAAAGTCTGTTTGCCATATTTCTGAGGCTTTGAGGCCTCTGGGGTTGACTCCGCTGGACCACAGTGGTGATTTTTGGCAGTGGGGGCACGTGGCCACAACGTGTTTCGCGTTCATGGTTGAAATCCCACATTTTTTCGCTAGTGCTTTAGCTCCGATGTGAAAAGACTCATGTAGCTGATGGGCATCTCTCAGCGTCCACAGTCCCTTTGCGGTGGCGTCTGCTTTGTCATTGCCGATTTTGGAAGAAAGTTAAAAATTGGATTGTGGCTATTAACATG